>NC_090813.1:72410392-72693108 GCF_000390325.3 Nicotiana tomentosiformis
TATAACGTCATTGATGACATATCCCTAATAAGAGTGAGGTCTCCGAATCAGAGCTAGTTAAGCCCAGTGATATCTTGTACAGAAGAAAATATATCACGGAAGGCAGGTAGTGTTCCATTGGGCTCCTGGTCCACTACCACGGCCCAAAACACTCTATAGCTACAGGGGGTCATAGATGCTGCAGTATCTAGTTCCCCCCAAAATCGAAAAAAAATGGACTCAATTAAGTCCACATCAGACTCACGCTGATTCTGGGCCAGGCCCAGAGTAAGCCCATTTAATAAATTCACAGACCCAGCATTGGTTATAGGCCCAAGGTATTGAAGCCATTGGTTGCATTAATGCAACCCCCCCCCCCATGATATATAATGTGACAAACATGCCCAGCAAGTTCTAGGAAAGTCACGGCAAGCATGACTTTCTAATTCGGATACATTTAATTTGAAATTTGAATATGCAATGATTACATTCCGACAACATTCAATCATCTACAGTGAATAGTACAGACATGTGGGGCCCACTTTTAAAAATACGCGTCCATCCGGTAATATTATAACGGATGGACGCCACGTGTGTGAACTGGATCAATAAGGCTATTAAGGGTTCTAGTATATATGG
Organism: Nicotiana tomentosiformis; assembly: GCF_000390325.3. Taxonomy (NCBI): domain Eukaryota; kingdom Viridiplantae; phylum Streptophyta; class Magnoliopsida; order Solanales; family Solanaceae; genus Nicotiana; species Nicotiana tomentosiformis. Next base: position 72,411,011 of record NC_090813.1, read on the forward strand.
TACTCCAGTATCCAATTCATTTCACCAAGTTGAAGGGAGCTCTGATTCGGAGACCTCACTCTTATTACAAATATGCTACCGTCTAAAAAATTTAGAATTCAAGCCAAGAATTATTTCTTGACTTATCCCCACTGTTCTCTTACAAAAGACGAAGGTCTTACACAGTTACAAAATATTTCTACCCCAGTAAATAAATTATTTATTAGGGTTTCGAGAGAATTACACGAAGGTGGGGAACCTCATCTCCATGTGCTCAAGGAGGTTGCCAATCTGACAATGATTCTTACGCAAAGGCCATTAATTCAGGATCCACCATTAATGCCCTTAAAATATTAATGGAGGAACAGCCCAGAGATTATATTAGAGATTTAGATAAATTAAGGGCTAATTTAGATAGACATTTCTGCCCTCCTAAACAACTATTTATTTCAAAATGGGACCCACAAAGCTATGTGGTCCCAGATGATATAGAGCAATGGTTAGGTGAGGTTTTCGAAGACCCATCTGCGAGGCCAGTGAAGAATAATAGTAGTGGCAGACCATTGAGTCTGATACTGGAGGGGCCAAGCAGAACAGGTAAGACTGCTTGGGCCAGATCATTAGGCGTTCATAATTATATTAGTGGTCATTTAGATTTTAATGCAAAATCTTATTCCAATAATGTAACTTATAACGTCATTGATGACATATCCCTAATAAGAGTGAGGTCTCCGAATCAGAGCTAGTTAAGCCCAGTGATATCTTGTACAGAAGAAAATATATCACGGAAGGCAGGTAGTGTTCCATTGGGCTCCTGGTCCACTACCACGGTCCAAAACACTCTATAGCTACGGGGGGTCATAGATGCTGCAGTATCTAGTTCCCCCCAAAATCGAAAAAAATGGACTCAATTAAGTCCACATCAGACTCACGCTGATTCTGGGCCAGGCCCAGAGTAAGCCCATTTAATAAATTCACAGACCCTGCATTGGTTATAGGCCCAAGGTATTGGAGCCATAGGTTGCATTAATGCAACCACCCCCCCATGATATATAATGTGACAAACATGCCCAGCAAGTTCTAGGAAAGTCACGGCAAGCATGACTTTCTAATCCGGATACATTTAATTTTAAATTTGAATATGCAATGATTACATTCCGACAACATTCAATCATCTACAGTGAATAGTACAGACATGTGGGCCCCACTTTTAAAAATGCGCGTCCATCCGGTAATATTATAACGGATGGACGCCACGTGTGTGAACTGGATCAATAAGGCTATTAAGGGTTCTAGTATATATGGTACTCCAGTATCCAATTCATTTCATCAAGTTGAAGGGAGCTCTGATTCGGAGACCTCACTCTTATTACAAATATGCTACCATCTAAAAAATTTAGAATTCAAGCCAAGAATTATTTCTTGACTTATCCCCACTGTTCTCTTACAAAAGATGAAGCTCTTACACAGTTACAAAATATTTCTACCCCAGAAAATAAATTATTTATTAGGGTTTCCAGAGAATTACACGAAGGTGGGGAACCTCATCTCCATGTGCTCAAGGAGGTTGCCAATCTGACAATGATTCATACGCAAAGGCCATTAATTCAGGATCCACCATTAATGCCCTTAAAATATTAATGGAGGAACAGCCCAGAGATTATATTAGAGATTTAGATAAATTAAGGGCTAATTTAGATAGATATTTCTGCCCTCCTAAACAACTATTTATTTCAAAATGGGACCCACAAAGCTATGTGGTCCCAGATGATATAGAGCAATGGTTAGGTGAGGTTTTCGAAGACCCATCTGCGAGGCCAGTGAAGAATAATAGTAGTGACAGACCATTGAGTCTGATACTGGAGGGGCCAAGCAGAACAGGTAAGACTGCTTGGGCCAGATCATTAGGCGTTCATAATTATATTACTGGTCATTTAGATTTTAATGCAAAATCTTATTCCAATAATGTAACTTATAACGTCATTGATGACATATCCCTAATAAGAGTGAGGTCTCCGAATCAGAGCTAGTTAAGCCCATTGGTATCTTGTACAGAAGAATATATATCACGGAAGGCAGGTAGTGTTCCATTGGGCTTCTGGTTCACTACCATGGCCCAAAACACTCTATAGCTACGGGGGGTCATAGATGCTGCAGTATCTAGTTCCCCCCAAAATCGAAAAAAAATGGACTCAATTAAGTCCACATCAGACTCACGCTGATTTTGGGCCAGGCCCAGAGTAAGCCCATTTAATAAATTCACAGACCCAGCATTGGTTATAGGCCCAAGGTACTGAAGCCATTGGTTGCATTAATGCAACCACCCCCCCATGATATATAATGTGACAAATATGCCCAGCAAGTTCTAGGAATGTCACGGCAAGCATGACTTTCTAATCCGGATACATTTAATTTGAAATTTGAATATACAATGATTACATTCCGACAACATTCAATAATCTACAGTGAATAGTATAGACATGTAGGTCCCATTTTTAAAAATGCGCGTCCATCCGGTAATATTATAACGGATGGACGACACGTGTGTCAACTGGATCAATAAGGCTATTAAGGGTTCTAGTATATATGGTACTCCAGTATCCAATTCATTTCACCAAGTTGAAGGGAGATCTGATTCGGATACCTCACTCTTATTACAAATATGCTACCGTCTAAAAAATTTAGAATTCAAGCCAAGAATTATTTCTTGACTTATCCCCACTGTTCTCTTACAAAAGACGAAGCTCTTACACAGTTACAAAATATTTCTACCCCAGTAAATAAATTATTTATTAGGGTTTCCAGAGAATTACACGAAGGTGGGGAACCTCATCTCCATGTGCTCAAGGAGGTTGCCAATCTGTCAATGATATATACGCAAAGGCCATTAATTCAGGATCCACTATTAATGCCCTTAAAATATTAATGGAGGAACAGCCCACAGATTATATTAGAGATTTAGATAAATTAAGGGCTAATTTAGATAGACATTTCTGCCCTCCTAAACAACTATTTATTTCAAAATGGGACCCACAAAGCTATGTGGTCCCAGATGATATAGAGCAATGGTTAGGTGAGGTTTTCGAAGACCCATCTGCGAGGCCAGTGAAGAATAATAGTAGTGGCAGACCATTGAGTCTGATACTGGAGGGGCCAAGCAGAACAGGTAAGACTGCTTGGGCCAGATCATTAGGCGTTCATAATTATATTAGTGGTCATTTAGATTTTAATGCAAAATCTTATTCCAATAATGTAACTTATAACGTTATTGATGACATATCCCTAATAAGAGTGAGGTCTCCGAATAAGAGCTGGTTAAGCCCAGTGGTATCTTGTACAGAAGAATATATATCACGGAAGGCAGGTAGTGTTCCATTGGGCTCCTGGTCCACTACCACGGTCCAAAACACTCTATAGCTACGGGGGGTCATAGATGCTTCAGTATCTAGTTCCCCCCAAAATCGAAAAAAAATGGACTCAATTAAGTCCACATCAGAATCACGCTGATTCTGGGCCAGGCCCAGAGTAAGCCCATTTAATAAATTCACAGACCCTGCATTGGTTATAGGCCCAAGGTATTGGAGCCATAGGTTGCATTAATGCAACCACCCCCCCATGATATATAATGTGACAAACATGCCCAGCAAGTTCTAGGAAAGTCACGGCAAGCATGACTTTCTAATCCGGATACATTTAATTTTAAATTTGAATATGCAATGATTACATTCCGACAACATTCAATCATCTACAGTGAATAGTACAGACATGTGGGCCCCACTTTTAAAAATACGCGTCCATCCGGTAATATTATAACGGATGGACGCCACGTGTGTGAACTGGATCAATAAGGCTATTAAGGGTTCTAGTATATATGGTACTCCAGTATCCAATTCATTTCACCAAGTTGAAGGGAGCTCTGATTCGGAGACCTCACTCTTATTACAAATATGCTACCGTCTAAAAAATTTAGAATTCAAGCCAAGAATTATTTCTTGACTTATCCCCACTGTTCTCTTACAAAAGATGAAGCTCTTACACAGTTACAAAATATTTCTACCCCAGAAAATAAATTATTTATTAGGGTTTCCAGAGAATTACACGAAGGTGGGGAACCTCATCTCCATGCGCTCAAGGAGGTTGCCAATCTGACAATGATTCATACGCAAAGGCCATTAATTCAGGATCCACCATTAATGCCCTTAAAATATTAATGGAGGAACAGCCCAGAGATTATATTAGAGATTTAGATAAATTAAGGGCTAATTTAGATAGATATTTCTGCCCTCCTAAACAACTATTTATTTCAAAATGGGACCCACAAAGCTATGTGGTCCCAGATGATATAGAGCAATGGTTAGGTGAGGTTTTCGAAGACCCATCTGCGAGGCCAGTGAAGAATAATAGTAGTGACAGACCATTGAGTCTGATACTGGAGGGGCCAAGCAGAACAGGTAAGACTGCTTGGGCCAGATCATTAGGCGTTCATAATTATATTACTGGTCATTTAGATTTTAATGCAAAATCTTATTCCAATAATGTAACTTATAACGTCATTGATGACATATCCCTAATAAGAGTGAGGTCTCCGAATCAGAGCTAGTTAAGCCCATTGGTATCTTGTACAGAAGAATATATATCACGGAAGGCAGGTAGTATTCCATTGGGCTTCTGGTTCACTACCATGGCCCAAAACACTCTATAGCTACGGGGGGTCATAGATGCTGCAGTATCTAGTTCCCCCCAAAATCGAAAAAAAATGGACTCAATTAAGTCCACATCAGACTCACGCTGATTTTGGGCCAGGCCCAGAGTAAGCCCATTTAATAAATTCACAGACCCAGCATTGGATATAGGCCCAAGGTACTGAAGCCATTGGTTGCATTAATGCAACCACCCCCCATGATATATAATGTGACAAATATGCCCAGCAAGTTCTAGGAATGTCACGGAAAGCATGACTTTCTAATCCGGATACATTTAATTTGAAATTTGAATATGCAATGATTACATTCCGACAACATTCAATAATCTACAGTGAATAGTATAGACATGTAGGGCACACTTTTAAAAATGCGCGTCCATCCGGTAATATTATAACGGATGGACGCCACGTGTGTCAACTGGATCAATAAGGCTATTAAGGGTTCTAGTATATATGGTACTCCAGTATCCAATTCATTTCACCAAGTTGAAGGGAGATCTGATTCGGATACCTCACTCTTATTACAAATATGCTACCGTCTAAAAAATTTAGAATTCAAGCCAAGAATTATTTCTTGACTTATCCCCGCTGTTCTCTTACAAAAGACGAAGCTCTTACACAGTTACAAAATATTTCTATCCCAGTAAATAAATTATTTATTAGGGTTTCCAGAGAATTACACGAAGGTGGGGAACCTCATCTCCATGTGCTCAAGGAGGTTGCCAATCTGCCAATGATTCATACGCAAAGGCCATTAATTCAGGATCCACCATTAATGCCCTTAAAATATTAATGGAGGAACAGCCCACATATTATATTAGAGATTTAGATAAATTAAGGGCTAATTTAGATAGACATTTCTGCCCTCCTAAACAACTATTTATTTCAAAATGGGACCCACAAAGCTATGTGGTCCCAGATGATATAGAGAAATGGTTAGGTGAGGTTTTCGAAGACCCATCTGCGAGGCCAGTGAAGAATAATAGTAGTGACAGACCATTGAGTCTGATACTGGAGGGGCCAAGCAGAACAGGTAAGACTGCTTGGGCCAGATCATTAGGCGTTCATAATTATATTAGTGGTCATTTAGATTTTAATGCAAAATCTTATTCCAATAATGTAACTTATAACGTTATTGATGACATATCCCTAATAAAAGTGAGGTCTCCGAATAAGAGCTAGTTAAGCCCAGTGGTATCTTGTACAGAAGAATATATATCACGGAAGGCAGGTAGTGTTCCATTGGGCTCCTGGTCCACTACCACGGTCCAAAACACTCTATAGCTACGGGGGGTCATAGATGCTGCAGTATCTAGTTCCCCCCAAAATCGAAAAAAAATGGACTCAATTAAGTCCACATCAGAATCATGCTGATTCTGGGCCAGGCCCAGAGTAAGCCCATATAATAAATTCACAGACCCCGCATTGGTTATAGGCCCAAGGTATTGGAGCCATAGGTTGCATTAATGCAACCACCCCCCCATGATATATAATGTGACAAACATGCCCAGCAAGTTCTAGGAAAGTCACGGCAAGCATGACTTTCTAATCCGGATACATTTAATTTTAAATTTGAATATGCAATGATTACATTCCGACAACATTCAATCATCTACAGTGAATAGTACAGACATGTGGGCCCACTTTTAAAAATGCGCGTCCATCCGGTAATATTATAACGGATGGACGCCACGTGTGTGAACTGGATCAATAAGGCTATTAAGGTTCTAGTATATATGGTACTCCAGTATCCAATTCATTTCACCAAGTTGAAGGGAGCTCTGATTCGGAGACCTCACTCTTATTACAAATATGCTACCGTCTAAAAAATTTAGAATTCAAGCCAAGAATTATTTCTTGACTTATCCCCACTGTTCTCTTACAAAAGATGAAGCTCTTACACAGTTACAAAATATTTCTACCCCAGTAAATAAATTATTTATTAGGGTTTTCCAGAGAATTACACGAAGGTGGGGAACCTCATCTCCATGCGCTCAAGGAGGTTGCCAATCTGACAATGATTCATACGCAAAGGCCATTAATTCAGGATCCACCATTAATGCCCTTAAAATATTAATGGAGGAACAGCCCAGAGATTATATTAGAGATTTAGATAAATTAAGGGCTAATTTAGATAGATATTTCTGCCCTCCTAAACAACTATTTATTTCAAAATGGGACCCACAAAGCTATGTGGTCCCAGATGATATAGAGCAATGGTTAGGTGAGGTTTTCGAAGACCCATCTGCGAGGCCAGTGAAGAATAATAGTAGTGACAGACCATTGAGTCTGATACTGGAGGGGCCAAGCAGAACAGGTAAGACTGCTTGGGCCAGATCATTAGGCGTTCATAATTATATTACTGGTCATTTAGATTTTAATGCAAAATCTTATTCCAATAATGTAACTTATAACGTCATTGATGACATATCCCTAATAAGAGTGAGGTCTCCGAATCAGAGCTAGTTAAGCCCATTGGTATCTTGTACAGAAGAATATATATCACGGAAGGCAGGTAGTGTTCCATTGGGCTTCTGGTTCACTACCATGGCCCAAAACACTCTATAGCTACGGGGGGTCATAGATGCTGCAGTATCTAGTTCCCCCCAAAATCGAAAAAAAATGGACTCAATTAAGTCCACATCAGACTCACGCTGATTTTGGGCCAGGCCCAGAGTAAGCCCATTTAATAAATTCACAGACCCAGCATTGGTTATAGGCCCAAGGTATTGAAGCCATTGGTTGCATTAATGCAACCACCTCCCCATGATATATAATGTGACAAATATGCCCAGCAAGTTCTAGGAATGTCACGGCAAGCATGACTTTCTAATCCGGATACATTTAATTTGAAATTTGAATATGCAATGATTACATTCCGACAACATTCAATAATCTACAGTGAATAGTATAGACATGTAGGGCCCACTTTTAAAAATGCGCGTCCATCCGGTAATATTATAACGGATGGACGCCACGTGTGTCAACTGGATCAATAAGGCTATTAAGGGTTCTAGTATATATGGTACTCCAGTATCCAATTCATTTCACCAAGTTGAAGGGAGATCTGATTCGGATACCTCACTCTTATTACAAATATGCTACCGTCTAAAAAATTTAGAATTCAAGCCAAGAATTATTTCTTGACTTATCCCCACTGTTCTCATACAAAAGACGAAGCTCTTACACAGTTACAAAATATTTCTACCCCAGTAAATAAATTATTTATTAGGGTTTCCAGAGAATTACACGAAGGTGGGGAACCCCATCTCCATGTGCTCAAGGAGGTTGCCAATCTGCCAACGATTCATACGCAAAGGCCATTAATTCAGGATCCACCATTAATGCCCTTAAAATATTAATGGAGGAACAACCCAGAGATTATATTAGAGATTTAGATAAATTAAGGGCTAATTTAGATAGACATTTCTGCCCTCCTAAACAACTATTTATTTCAAAATGGGACCCACAAATCTATGTGGTCCCAGATGATATAGAGCAATGGTTAGGTGAGGTTTTCGAAGACCCATCTGCGAGGCCAGTGAAGAATAATAGTAGTGACAGACCATTGAGTCTGATACTGGAGGGGCCAAGCAGAACAGGTAAGACTGCTTGGGCCAGATCATTAGGCGTTCATAATTATATTACTGGTCATTTAGATTTTAATGCAAAATCTTATTCCAATAATGTAACTTATAACGTCATTGATGACATATCCCTAATAAGAGTGAGGTCTCCGAATCAGAGCTAGTTAAGCCCATTGGTATCTTGTACAGAAGAATATATATCACGGAAGGCAGGTAGTGTTCCATTGGGCTTCTGGTTCACTACCATGGCCCAAAACACTCTATAGCTACGGGGGGTCATAGATGCTGCAGTATCTAGTTCCCCCCAAAATCGAAAAAAAATGGACTCAATTAAGTCCACATCATAATCACGCTGATTCTGGGCCAGGCCCAGAGTAAGCCCATTTAATAAATTCACAGACCCCGTATTGGTTATAGGCCCAAGGTATTGGAGCCATAGGTTGCATTAATGCAACCACCCCCCCATGATGTATAATGTGACAAACATGCCCAGCATGTTCTAGGAAAATCACGGCAAGCATGACTTTCTAATCCGGATACATTTAATTTTAAATTTGAATATGCAATGATTACATTCCGACAACATTCAATCATCTACAGTGAATAGTAGAGACATGTGGGCCCCACTTTTAAAAATGCGCGTCCATCCGGTAATATTATAACGGATGGACGCCACGTGTGTGAACTGGATCAATAAGGCTATTAAGGTTCTAGTATATATGGTACTCCAGTATCCAATTCATTTCACCAAGTTGAAGGGAGCTCTGATTCGAAGACCTCACTCTTATTACAAATATGCTACCGTCTAAAAAATTTAGAATTCAAGCCAAGAATTATTTCTTGACTTATCCCCACTGTTCTCTTACAAAAGATGAAGCTCTTACACAGTTACAAAATATTTCTACCCCAGTAAATAAATTATTTATTAGGGTTTCCAGAGAATTACACGAAGGTGGGGAACCTCATCTCCATGTGCTCAAGGAGGTTGCCAATCTGACAATGATTCATACGCAAAGGCCATTAATTCAGGATCCACCATTAATGCCCTTAAAATATTAATGGAGGAACAACCCAGAGATTATATTAGAGATTTAGATAAATTAAGGGCTAATTTAGATAGATATTTCTGCCCTCCTAAACAACTATTTATTTCAAAATGGGACCCACAAAGCTATGTGGTCCCAGATGATATAGAGCAATGGTTAGGTGAGGTTTTCGAAGACCCATCTGCGAGGCCAGTGAAGAATAATAGTAGTGACAGACCATTGAGTCTGATACTGGAGGGGCCAAGCAGAACAGGTAAGACTGCTTGGGCCAGATCATTAGGCGTTCATAATTATATTACTGGTCATTTAGATTTTAATGCAAAATCTTATTCCAATAATGTAACTTATAACGTCATTGATGACATATGCCTAATAAGAGTGAGGTCTCCGAATCAGAGCTAGTTAAGCCCATTGGTATCTTGTACAGAAGAATATATATCACGGAAGGCAGGTAGTGTTCCATTGGGCTTCTGGTTCACTACCATGGCCCAAAACACTCTATAGCTATGGCGGGTCATAGATGCTGCAGTATCTAGCTCCCCCCAAAATCGAAAAAAAATGGACTCAATTAAGTCCACATCAGACTCACGCTGATTTTGGGCCAGGCCCAGAGTAAGCTCATTTAATAAATTCACAGACCCAGCATTGGTTATAGGCCCAAGGTATTGAAGCCATTGGTTGCATTAATGCAACCACCTCCCCATGATATATAATGTGACAAATATGCCCAGCAAGTTCTAGGAATGTCACGGCAAGCATGACTTTCTAATCCGGATACATTTAATTTGAAATTTGAATATGCAATGATTACATTCCGACAACATTCAATAATCTACAGTGAATAGTATAGACATGTAGGGCCCACTTTTAAAAATGCGCGTCCATCCGGTAATATTATAACGGATGGACGCCACGTGTGTCAACTGGATCAATAAGGCTATTAAGGGTTCTAGTATATATGGTACTCCAGTATCCAATTCATTTCACCAAGTTGAAGGGAGATCTGATTCGGATACCTCACTCTTATTACAAATATGCTACCGTCTAAAAAATTTAGAATTCAAGCCAAGAATTATTTCTTGACTTATCCCCACTGTTCTCATACAAAAGACGAAGCTCTTACACAGTTACAAAATATTTCTACCCCAGTAAATAAATTATTTATTAGGGTTTCCAGAGAATTACACGAAGGTGGGGAACCCCATCTCCATGTGCTCAAGGAGGTTGCCAATCTGCCAACGATTCATACGCAAAGGCCATTAACTCAGGATCCACCATTAATGCCCTTAAAATATTAATGGAGGAACAACCCAGAGATTATATTAGAGATTTAGATAAATTAAGGGCTAATTTAGATAGACATTTCTGCCCTCCTAAATAACTATTTATTTTAAAATGGGACCCACAAATCTATGTGGTCCCAGATGATATAGAGCAATGGTTAGGTGAGGTTTTCGAAGACCCATCTGCGAGGCCAGTGAAGAATAATAGTAGTGACAGACCATTGAGTCTGATACTGGAGGGGCCAAGCAGAACAGGTAAGACTGCTTGGGCCAGATCATTAGGCGTTCATAATTATATTAGTGGTCATTTAGATTTTAATGCAAAATCTTATTCCAATAATGTAACTTATAACGTTATTGATGACATATCACTAATAAGAGTGAGCTCTCCGAATAAGAGCTAGTTAAGCCCAGTGGTATCTTGTACAGAAGAATATATATCACGGAAGGCAGGTAGTGTTCCATTGGGCTCCTGGTCCACTACCACGGTCCAAAACACTCTATAGCTACGGGGGGTCATAGATGCTGCAGTATCTAGTTCCCCCCAAAATCGAAAAAAAATGGACTCAATTAAGTCCATATCAGAATCACGCTGATTCTGGGCCAGGCCCAGAGTAAGCCCATTTAATAAATTCACAGACCCCGCATTGGTTATAGGCCCAAGGTATTGGAGCCATAGGTTGCATTAATGCAACCACCCCCCTATGATATATAATGTGACAAACATGCCCAGCAAGTTCTAGGAAAGTCACGGCAAGCATGACTTTCTAATTCGGATACATTTAATTTTAAATTTGAATATGCAATGATTACATTCCGACAACATTCAATCATCTACAGTGAATAGAACAGACATGTGGGCCCCACTTTTAAAAATCAGCGTCCATCCGGTAATATTATAACGGATGGACGCCACGTGTGTGAACTGGATCAATAAGGCTATTAAGGGTTCTAGTATATATGGTACTCCAGTATCCAATTCATTTCACCAAGTTGAAGGGAGCTCTGATTCGGAGACCTCACTCTTATTACAAATATGCCATCGTTTAAAAAATTTGTAATTCAAGCCAAGAATTATTTCTTGACTTATCCCCACTGTTCTCTTACAAAAGATGAAGCTCTTACACAGTTACGATATATTTCTACCCCAGTAAATAAATTATTTATTAGGGTTTCCAGAGAATTACACGAAGGAGGGGAACCTTATCTCCATGTGCTCAAGGAGGTTGCCAATCTGCCAACGATTCATACGCAAAGGCTATTAATTTAGGATCCACCATTAATGCCCTTAAAATATTCTTGGAGGAACAGCCTAGAGATTATATTAGAGATTTAGATAAATTAAGGGCTAATTTAGATAGACATTTCTGCCCTCCTAAACAACTATTTATTTCAAAATGGGACCCACAAAGCTATGTGGTCCCAGATGATATAGAGAAATAATTAGATGAGGTTTTCGAAGACCCATCTGCGAGGCCAGTGTAGAATAATAGTAGTGACAGACCATTGAGTCTGATACTAGAGGGGCCAAGCAGAACATGTAAGATTGCTTGGGCCAGATCATTAGGCGTTCATAATTATATTAGTGGTCATTTAGATTTTAATGCAAAATCTTATTCCAATAATGTAATTTATAACGTCATTCATGACATATCCCTAATAAGAGTGAGGTCTCCGAATAAGAGCTAGTTAAGCCCACTGATATCTTATACAGAAGAAAATATATCACGGAAGGCAGGTAGTGTTCCATTGGGCTCCTGGTCCACTACCACGGCCCAAAACACTCTATAGCTACGGGGGGTCATAGATGCTGCAGTATCTAGTTCCCCCCAAAATCGAAAAAAAAATGGACTCAATTAAGTCCGCATCAGACTCACGCTGATTCTGGGCCAGGCCCAGAGTAAGCCCATTTAATAAATTCACAGACCCAGCATTGTTATAGGCCCAAGATATTGAAGCCATTGGTTGCATTAATGCAACCCCCCCCCCCACCATGATATATAATGTGACAAACATGCCCAGCAAGTTCTAGAAATGTCACGGCAAGCATGACTTTCTAATCCGGATACATTTAATTTGAAATTTGAATATGCAATGATTATATTCCGACAACATTCAATCATCTACAGTGAATAGTATATACATGTGGGACCCACTTTTAAAAATGCACGTCCATCCGGTAATATTATAACGGATGGACGCCACGTGTGTGAACTGGATCAATAAGGCTATTAAGGGTTCTAGTATATATGGTACTCCAGTCTCCAATTCATTTCACCAAGTTGAAGGGAGCTCTGATTTGGAGACCTCACTCTTATTACAAATATGCTACCGTCTAAAAAATTTAGAATTCAAGCCAAGAATTATTTCTTGACTTATCCCCACTGTTCTCTTACAAAAGACGAAGCTCTTCCACAGTTACAAAATATTTCTACCGCAGTAAATAAATTATTTATTAGGGTTTCCAGAGAATTACACGAAGGAGGGGAACCTTATCTCCATGTGCTCAAGGAGGTTGCCAATCTGCCAACGATTCATACGCAAAGGCCATTAATTCAGGATCCACCATTAATGTCCTTAAAATATTAATGGAGGAATAGCCCAGAGATTATATTAGAGATTTAGATAAATTAAGGGCTAATTTAGATAGACATTTCTGCCCTCCTAAACAACTATTTATTTCAAAATGGGACCCACAAAGCTATGCGGTCCCAGATGATATAGAGCAATGGTTAGGTGAGGTTTTCGAAGACCCATCTGCGAGGCCAGTGAAGAATAATAGTAGTGACAGACCATTGAGTCTGATACTGGAGGGGCCAAGCAGAACATGTAAGACTGCTTGGGCCAGATCATTAGGCGTTCATAATTATATTAGTGGTTATTTAGATTTTAATGCTAAATCTTATTCCAATAATGTAACTTATAACGTCATTGATGACATATCCCTAATAAGAGTGAGGTCTCCGAATCAGAGCTAGTTAAGCCCAGTGATATCTTGTACAGAAGAAAATTTATCACGGAAGGCAGGTAGTGTTCCATTAGGCTCCTGGTCCACTACCACGGCCCAAAACACTCTATAGCTACGGGGGGTCATAGATGCTGCAGTATCTAGTTCCCCCCAAAATCGAAAAAAATGGACTCAATTAAATCCGCATCAGACTCACGCTGATTCTGGGCCAGGCCCAGAGTAAGCCCATTTAATAAATTCACAGACCCAATATTGGTTATAGGCCCAAGGTATTGAAGCCATTGGTTGCATTAATGAAACCCCCCCATGATATATAATGTGACAAACATGCCCAGCAAGTTCTAGGAAAGTCACGGCAATCATGACTTTCTAATCCGGATACATTTAATTTGAAATTTGAATATGCAATGATTACATTCCGACAACATTCAATCATCTACAGTGAATAGTACAGTCATGTGGGGCCCACTTTTAAAAATGCGCGTCCATCCGGTAATATTATAACAGATGGACGCCACGTGTGTGAACTGGATCAATAGGGCTATTAAGGGTTCTAGTATATATGGTACTCCAGTCTCCAATTCATTTCACCAAGTTGAAGGGAGCTCTGATTCGGAGACCTCACTCTTTTACAAATATGCCACCGTCTAAAAAATTTAGAATTCAAGCCAAGAATTATTTCTTGACTTATCCCCACTGTTCTCTTACAAAAGACGAAGCTCTTACACTGTTACAAAATATTTCTACCCTAGTAAATAAATTATTTATTAGGGTTTCCAGAGAATTACACGAAGATGGGAAACCTCATCTCCATGTGCTCATCCAATTCGAAGTCAAGTATGTATGCACCAACAATAGAGCATTCGATCTCACTTCCCCAACCAGGTCAGCACATTTCCATCCGAATATTCACGGAGCTAAGTCCTCCTCCGATGTTAAAACATACGTGGAGAAAGATGGAGACTTCATTGATTTTGGAGTTTTCCAAATCGATGGAAGATCAAGTAGAGGAGGTTGCCAATATGCCAATGATTCATACGCAAAGGCCATTAATTAAGGATCTACCATTAATGCCCTTAAAATATAAATGGAGGAACAGCCCAGAGATTATATTAGAGATTTAGATAAATTAAGGGATAATTTAGATAGATATTTCTGCCCTCCTAAACAACTATTTATTTCAAAATGGGACCCACAAAGCTATGAGGTCCCAGATGATATAGAGCAATGGTTAGGTGAGGTTTTCGAAGACCTCTCTGCGAGGCCGTCACATATGACGAAGCCTTGACGTTTCACCTGAAAATGTCTATGCTTATCATCAGGGATATAGTTAAGCCCAGTGATATCTTGTACAGAAGAAAATATATCACGGAAGGCAGGTAGTGTTCCATTGGGCTCCTGGTCCACCACCATGGCCCAAAACACTCTATAGCTACGGGGGGTCATAGATGGTGCAGTATCTAGTTCCCCCCAAAATCGAAAAAACATGGACTCAATTAAGTCCACATTTGACTCATGCTGATTATGGGCCAGCCGAGAGTAAGCCTATTTAATAAATTCACAGACCCAGCATTGGTTATAGGCCCAAAGACAGTACTGGTCAAGTTCTAGGAAAGACACGGCAAGCATGGCTTTCTAATCCGGATATATTTAATTTGAAATTTGAATATGCAATGATTACATTTTGACAATATTCAATCATCTACAGTGAATAGTACAGACATGTGGGGCCCACTTTTAAAAATGCGCGTCCATCCTGTAATATTATAACGGATGGACGCCACGTGTGTGAACTGGATCAATAAGGCTATTAAGGGTTCTAGTATATATGGTACTCCAGTCTCCAATTCATTTCATTAAGTTGAAGGGAGCTCTGATTCGGAGACCTCACTCTTACAAAAGACGAAGCTCTTACACAGTTACAAAATATTTCTACCCCAGTAAATAAATTATTTATTAGGGTTTCCAGAGAATTACACGAAGATGGGGAACCTCATCTCCATGTGCTCATCCAATTCGAAGGCAAGTATGTCTGCACCAACAATAGAGCATTCGACCTCACTTCCCCAACCAGGTCAGCACATTTCCATCCGAACATTCAGGGAGCTATGTCCTCCTCTGATGTTAAAACATTCGTGGAGAAAGACGGAGACTTCATTGATTTTGGAGTTTTCCAAATCGATGGCAGATCAAGTAGAGGAGTTTCCAATCTGCCAACGATTCATACGCAAAGGCCATTAATTCAGGATCCACCATTAATGCCCTTAAAATATTAATGGAGGAACAACCCATTGATTATATTAGAGATTTAGATAAATTAAGGGCTAATTTAGATAGACATTTCTGCCCTCCTAAACAACCATTTATTTCAAAATGGGACCCAAAAAGCTATGTGGTCCCAGATGATATAGAGCAATGGTTAGGTGAGGTTTTCGAAGACCCATCTGCGAGGCCAGTGAAGAATAATAGTAGTGAAAGACCATTGAGTCTGATACTGGAGGGGCCAAGCAGAACATGTAAGACTGCTTGGGCCAGATCATTAGGCGTTCATAATTATATTAGTGGTTATTTAGATTTTAATGCTAAATCTTATTCCAATAATGTAACTTATATTGTCATTGATGACATATCCCTGATAAGAGTGAGGTCTCCGAATCAGAGCTAGTTAAGCCTAGTGGTATCTTGTACAGAAGAAAATATATCACGGAAGGCAGGTAGTGTTCCATTGGGCTCTTGGTCCACTACCACGGCCCAAAACACTCTATAGCTACGGGGGGTCATAGATGTTGCAGTATCTAGTTACCCCCAAAATCGAAAAAACAAGGACTCAATTAAGTCCACATCAGACTCACGCTGATTCTGGGCCAGGCCCAGAGTAAGACCATTTAATAAATTCACAGACCCAGCATTGGTTATAGGCCCAACGTATTGAAGCCATTGGTTGCATTAATGCAACCCCCCCCCCCCCATGATATATAATGTGACAAACATGCCCAGCAAATTCTAGGAAAGTCACGGCAAGCTTGACTTTCTAATCCGGATACATTTAATTTGAAATTTGAATATGCAATGATTACATTCCGACAACATTCAATCATCTACAGTGAATAGTACAGACATGTGGGGCCCACTTTTAAAAATGCGCGTCCATCCGGTAATATTATAACGGATGGACGCCAGGTGTGTGAACTGGATCAATAAGGCTATTAAGGGTTCTAGTATATATGGTACTTCAGTCTCCATTTCATTTCACCAAGTTGAAGGGAGCTCTGATTCGGAGACCTCACTCTTATTACAAATATGCCACCATCTAAAAAATTTAGAATTCAAGCCAAGAATTATTTCTTGACTTATCCCCACTGTTCTCTTACAAAAGACGAACTCTTACACAGTTACAAAATATTTTTACCCCAGTAAATAAATTATTTATTAGGGTTTCCAGAGAATTACACGAAGATGGGGAACCTCATCTCCATGTGCTCATCCAATTCGAAGGCAAGTATGTCTGCACCAACAATAGAGCATTCGACCTCACTTCCCCAACCAGGTCAGCACATTTCCATCCGAACATTCAGGGAGCTAAGTCCTCCTCCGATGTTAAAACATACGTGGAGAAAGACGGAGACTTCATTGATTTTGGAGTTTTCCAAATCGGTGGCAGATCAAGTAGGGGAGGTTGCCAATCTGCCAACGATTCATACGCAAAGGCCATTAATTCAGGATCCACCATTAATGCCCTTAAAATATTAATGGAGGAACAGCCCAGAGATTATATTAGAGATTTAGATAAATTAAGGGCTAATTTAGATAGACATTTCTGCCCTCCTAAACAACTAATATTTCTAAATGGGACACACAAAGCTATGTGGTCCCAGATGATATTGAGCAATGGTTAGGTGAGGTTTTCGAAGACCCCTCTGCGAGTCTGTCACACATGACGAAGCCTTGACGTTTCACCTGAAAACGTCTATGCTTATCATCAGGGATATAGTTAAGCCCAGTGATATCTTGAACAGAAGAAAATATATCACGAAAGGCAGGTAGTGTTCCATTGGGCTCCTGGTCCACTACCACGGCCCAAAACACTCTATAGCAATGGGGGGTCATAGATAGTGCAGTATCTAGTTCCCCCAAAAATCGAAAAAACATGGACTCAATTAAGTCCACATCAGACTCACGCTGATTCTGGGCCAGGCCCAGAGTAAGCCCATTTAATAAATTCACAGACCCAGCATTGGTTATAGGCCCAAAGACAGTACTGGTCAAGTTATAGGAAAGTCACGGCAAGCATGACTTTCTAATACGGATACATTTAATTTGAAATTTGAATATGCAATGATTACATTCCGACAACATTCAATCATCTACAGTGAATAATACAGACATGTGGGGCCCACTTTTAAAAATGCACGTCCATCCAGTAATATTATAACGGATGGACGCCACGTGTGTGAACTGGATCAATAAGGCTATTAAGGGTTCTAGTATATATGGTAATCCAGTCTCCAATTCATTTCACCAAGTTGAAGGGAGCTCTGATTCGGAGACCTCACTCTTATTACAAATATGCCACCGTCTAAAATATTTAGAATTCAAGCCAAGAATTATTTCTTGACTTATCCCCACTGTTCTCTTACAAAAGACGAACTCTGACACAGTTACAGAATATTTCTACCCCAGTAAATAAATTATTTATTAGGGTTTCCAGAGAATTACACGAAGATGGGGAACCTCATCTCCATGTGCTCATCCAATTCGAAGGCAAGTGTGTCTGCACCAACAATAGAGCATTCGACCTCATTTCCCCAACCAGGTCAGCACATTTCCATCCGAACATTCAGGGAGCTAAGTCCTCCTCCGATGTTAAAACATACGTGGAGAAAGACGGAGACTTCATTGATTTTGGAGTTTTCCAAATCGATGGCAGATCAAGTAGGGGAGGTTGACAATCTGCCAACGATTCATACGCAAAGGCCATTAATTCAGGATCCACCATTAATGCCCTTTAAATATTAATGGAGGAACAGCCCAGAGATTATATTAGAATTTTAGATAAATTAAGGGCTAATTTAGATAGACATTTCTGCCCTCCTAAACAACTATTTATTTCTAAGTGGGACACACAAAGCTATGTGGTCCCAGATGATATAGAGCAATGGTTAGGTGAGGTTTTCGAAGACCCCTCTGCGAGTCTGTCACACATGACGAAGCCTTGACGTTTCACCTGAAAACGTCTATGCTTATCATCAGGGATATAGTTAAGCCCAGTGATATCTTGAACAGAAGAAAATATATCACGAAAGGCAGGTAGTGTTCCATTGGGCTCCTGGTCCACTACCACGGCCCAAAACACTCTATAGCTACGGGGGGTCATAGATAGTGCAGTATCTAGTTCCCCCAAAAATCGAAAAAACATGGACTCAATTAAGTCCACATCAGACTCACGCTGATTCTGGGCCAGGCCCAGAGTAAGCCCATTTAATAAATTCACAGACCCAGCATTGGTTATAGGCCCAAAGACAGTACTGGTCAAGTTATAGGAAAGTCACGGCAAGCATGACTTTCTAATACGGATACATTTAATTTGAAATTTGAATATGCAATGATTACATTCCGACAACATTCAATCATCTACAGTGAATAATACAGACATGTGGGGCCCACTTTTAAAAATGCGCGTCCATCCGGTAATATTATAATGGATGGACGCCACGTGTGTGAACTGGATCAATAAGGCTATTAAGGGTTCTAGTATATATGGTACTCCAGTCTCCAATTCATTTCACCAAGTTGAAGGGAGCTCTGATTCGGAGACCTCACTCTTATTACAAATATGCCACCGTCTAAAATATTTAGAATTCAAGCCAAGAATTATTTCTTGACTTATCCCCACTGTTCTCTTACAAAAGACGAACTCTTACACAGTTAAAGAATATTTCTACCCCAGTAAATAAATTATTTATTAGGGTTTCCAGAGAATTACACGAAGATGGGGAACCTCATCTCCATGTGCTCATCCAATTCGAAGGCAAGTGTGTCTGCACCAACAATAGAGCATTCGACCTCACTTTCCCAACCAGGTCAGCACATTTCCATCCGAACATTCAGGGAGCTAAGTCCTCCTCCGATGTTAAAACATACGTGGAGAAAGACGGAGACTTCATTGATTTTGGAGTTTTCCAAATCGATGGCAGATCAAGTAGGGGAGGTTGACAATCTGCCAACGATTCATACGCAAAGGCCATTAATTCAGGATCCACCATTAATGCCCTTTAAATATTAATGGAGGAACAGCCTAGAGATTATATTAGAATTTTAGATAAATTAAGGGCTAATTTAGATAGACATTTCTGCCCTCCTAAACAACTATTTATTTCTAAATGGGACACACAAAGCTATGTGGTCCCAGATGATATAGAGCAATGGTTAGGTGAGGTTTTCGAAGACCCCTCTACGAGTCTGTCACACATGACGAAGCCTTGACGTTTCACCTGAAAACGTCTATGCTTATCATCAGGGATATAGTTAAGCCCAGTGATATCTTGAACAGAAGAAAATATATCACGAAAGGCAGGTAGTGTTCCATTGGGCTCCTGGTCCACTACCACGGCCCAAAACACTCTATAGCTACGGGGGGTCATAGATAGTGCAGTATCTAGTTCCCCCAAAAATCGAAAAAACATGGACTCAATTAAGTCCACATCAGACTCACGCTGATTCTGGGCCAGGCCCAGAGTAAGCCCATTTAATAAATTCACAGACCCAGCATTGGTTATAGGCCCAAAGACAGTACTGGTCAAGTTATAGGAAAGTCACGGCAAGCATGACTTTCTAATACGGATACATTTAATTTGAAATTTGAATATGCAATGATTACATTCCGACAACATTCAATCATCTACAGTGAATAGTACATACATGTGGGGCCCACTTTTAAAAATGTGCGTCCATCCGGTAATATTATAACGGATGGACGCCACGTGTGTGAACTGGATCAATAAGGCTATTAAGGGTTCTAGTATATATGGTATGCCAGTCTCCAATTCATTTCACCAAGTTGAAGGGAGCTCTGATTCAGAGACCTCACTCTTATTACAAATACGCCACAATCTAAAAAATTTAGAATTCAAGCCAAGAATTATTTCTTGACTTATCCCCACCGTTCTCTTACAAAAGACGAACTCTTACACAGTTACAAAATATTTTTACCCCAGTAAATAAATTATTTATTAGGGTTTCCAGAGAATTACACGAAGATGGGGAACCTCATCTCCATGTGCTCATCCAATTCGAAGGCAAGTGTGTCTGCACCAACAATAGAGCATTCGACCTCACTTCCCCAACCAGGTCAGCACATTTCCATCCGAACATTCAGGGAGCTAAGTCCTCCTCCAATGTTAAAACATACGTGGAGAAAGACGGAGACTTCATTGATTTTGGAGTTTTCCAAATCGATGGCAGATCAAGTAGGGGAGGTTGCCAATCTGCCAACGATTCATACGCAAAGGTCATTAATTCAGGATCCACCATTAATGCCCTTAAAATATTAATGGAGGAACAACCCAGAGATTATATTAGAGATTTAGATAAATTAAGGGCTAATTTAGATAGACATTTCTACCCTCCTAAACAACTATTTA
This sequence comes from Nicotiana tomentosiformis, assembly GCF_000390325.3. Taxonomy (NCBI): domain Eukaryota; kingdom Viridiplantae; phylum Streptophyta; class Magnoliopsida; order Solanales; family Solanaceae; genus Nicotiana; species Nicotiana tomentosiformis. The sequence continues at coordinate 72,432,216 of NC_090813.1, forward strand.
TTTCTAAATGGGACACACAAAGCTATGTGGTCCCAGATGATATAGAGCAATGGTTAGGTGAGGTTTTCGAAGACCCCTCTGCGAGTCTGTCACACATGATGAAGCCTTGACGTTTCACCTGAAAACGTCTATGCTTATCATCAGGGATATAGTTAAGCCCAGTGATATCTTGAACAGAAGAAAATATATCGCGAAAGGTAGGTAGTGTTCCATTGGGCTCCTGGTCCACTACCACGGCCCAAAACACTCTATAGCTATGGGGGGTCATAGATAGTGCAGTATCTAGTTCCCCCAAAAATCGAAAAAATATGGACTCAATTAAGTCCACATCAGACTCACGCTGATTCTGGGCCAGGCCCAGAGTAAGCCCATTTAATAAATTCACAGACCCAGCATTGGTTATAGGCCCAAAGACAGTACTGGTCAAGTTATAGGAAAGTCACGGCAAGTATGACTTTCTAATACGGATACATTTAATTTGAAATTTGAATATGCAATGATTACATTCCGACAACATTCAATCATCTACAGTGAATAGTACAGACATGTGGGGCCCACTTTTAAAAATGTGCGTCCATCCTGTAATATTATAACGGATGGACGCCACGTGTGTGAACTGGATCAATAAGGCTATTAAGGCTTCTAGTATATATGGTATGCCAGTCTCCAATTCATTTCACCAAGTTGAAGGGAGCTCTAATTCAGAGACCTCACTCTTATTACAAATACGCCACAGTCTAAAAAATTTAGAATTCAAGCCAAGAATTATTTCTTGACTTATCCCCACTGTTCTCTTACAAAAGACGAACTCTTACACAGTTACAAAATATTTCTACCCCAGTAAATAAATTATTTATTAGGGTTTCCAGAGAATTACACGAAGATGGGGAACCTCATCTCCATGTGCTCATCCAATTCGAAGGCAAGTGTGTCTGCACCAACAATAGAGCATTCGACCTCACTTCCCCAACCAGGTCAGCACATTTCCATCCGAACATTCAGGGAGCTAAGTCCTCCTCCAATGTTAAAACATACGTGGAGAAAGACGGAGACTTCATTGATTTTGGAGTTTTCCAAATCGATGGCAGATCAAGTAGGGGAGGTTGCCAATCCGCCAACGATTCATACGCAAAGGCCATTAATTCAGGATCCACCATTAATGCCCTTAAAATATTAATGGAGGAACAGCCCAGAGATTATATTAGAGATTTAGATAAATTAAGGGCTAATTTAGATAGACATTTCTGCCCTCCTAAACAACTATTTATTTCTAAATGGGACACACAAAGCTATGTGGTCCCAGATGATATAGAGCAATAGTTAGGGGAGGTTTTCGAAGACCCCTCTGCGAGTCCGTCACACATGACGAAGCCTTGACATTTCACCTGAAAACGTCTATGCTTATCATCAGGGATATAGTTAAGCCCAGTGATATCTTGAACAGAAGAAAATATATCACGAAAGGCAGGTAGTGTTCCATTGGGCTCCTGGTCCACTACCACGGCCCAAAACACTCTATAGCTACGGGGGGTCATAGATAGTGCAGTATCTAGTTCCCCCAAAAATCGAAAAAACATGGACTCAATTAAGTCCACATCAGACTCACGCTGATTCTGGGCCAGGCCCAGAGTAAGCCCATTTAATAAATTCACAGACCCAGCATTGGTTATAGGCCCAAAGGCAGTATTGGTCAAGTTATAGGAAAGTCACGGCAAGCATGACTTTCTAATACGGATACATTTAATTTGAAATTTGAATATGCAATGATTACATTCCGACAACATTCAATCATCTACAGTGAATAGTACAGACATGTGGGGCCCACTTTTAAAAATGTGCGTCTATCCGGAAATATTATAACGGATGGACGCCACGTGTGTGAACTGGATCAATAAGGCTATTAAGGGTTCTAGTATATATGGTATGCCAGTCTCCAATTTATTTCACCAAGTTGAAGGGAGCTCTGATTCAGAGACCTCACTCTTATTACAAATATGCCACAGTCTAAAAAATTTAGAATTCAAGCCAAGAATTATTTCTTGACTTATCCCCACTGTTCTCTTACAAAAGACAAACTCTTACATAGTTACAAAATATTTCTACCCCAGTAAATAAATTATTTATTAGGGTTTCCAGAGAATTACACGAAGATGGGGAACCTCATCTCCATGTTCTCATCCAATTCGAAGGCAAGTATGTCTGCACCAACAATAGAGCATTCGACCTCACTTCCCCAACGAGGTCAGCACATTTCCCTCCGAACATTCAGGGAGCTAAGTCGTCCTCCGATGTTAACACATACGTGGAGAAAGACGGAGAATTCATTGATTTTGGAGTTTTCCAAATCGATGGAAGATCAAGTTGAGGAGGTTGCCAATCTGCCAACGATTCATACGCAAAGGCCATTAATTCAGGATCCACCATTAATGCCCTTAAAATATTAATGGAGGAACAGCCCAGAGCTTATATTAGAGATTTAGATAAATTAAGGGCTAATTTAGATAGACATTTCTGCCCTCCTAAATAACTATTTATTTCAAAATGGGACCCACAAAGCTATGTGGTCCCAGATGATATAGAGCAATGGTTAGGTGAGGTTTTCGAAGACCCCTCTGCGAGGCCGTCACATATGACGAAGCCTTGACGTTTCACCTGAAAATGTCTATGCTTATCATCAGGGATATAGTTAAGCCCAGTGATATCTTGTACAGAAGAAAATATATCACAGAAGGCAGGTAGTGTTCCATTGGGGTCCTGGTCCACTACCACGGCCCAAAACACTTTATAGCTACGGGGGGTCATAGATGCTGCAGTATATAGTTCCCCCCAAAATCGAAAAAAATGGACTTAATTAAGTCCATATCAGCCTCACGATGATTCTGGGCCAGGCCCAGAGTAAGCCCATTTAATAATTTCACAGATCCAGCATTGGTTATAGGCCCAAGGTATTGAAGCCATTGGTTGCATTAATGCAACCCCCCCCCCCCCAATGATATATAATGTGTCAAACTTGCCCAGCAAGTTCTAGGAAAGTCACGACAAGCATGGCTTTCTAATCCAGATACATTTAATTTGAAATTTGAATATGCGATGATTACATTCCGACAACATTCAATCATCTATAGTGAATAGTATAGACATGTGGGGCCCACTTTTAAAAATGTGCGTCCATCCGGTAATATTATAACGGATGGACGCCACGTGTGTGAACTGGATCAATAAGGCTATTAAGGGTTCTAGTATATATGGTACTCCAGTCTCCAATTCATTTCACCAAGTTGAAGGGAGTTCTGATTCGGAGACCTCACTCTTATTACAAATATGCCACCGTCTAAAAAATTTATAATTCAAGCCAAGAATTATTTCTTGACTTATCCCCACTGTTCTCTTACAAAAGACGAAGCTCTTACACAGTTACCAAATATTTCTACCCAGTAAATAAATTATTTATTAGGGTTTCCAGAGAATTACACGAAGATGGGGAACCTCATCTCCATGTGCTCATCTAATTCGAAGGCAAGTATGTCTGCACCAACAATAGAGCATTCGACCTCACTTCCCCAACCAGGTCAGCATATTTCCATCCGAATATTCAGGGAGCTAAGTCCTCCTCCGATGTTAAAACATACGTTGAGAAAGACGGAGACTTCATTGATTTTGGAGTTTTCCAAATCGATGGCAGATCAAGTAGAGGAGGTTGCCAATCTGCCAACGATTCATACGCAAAGGCCATTAATTCAGGATCCACCATTAATGCCCTTAAAATATTAATGGAGGAACAACCCAGAGATTATATTAGAGATTTAGATAAATTAAGGGCTAATTTAGATAGACATTTCTGCCCTCCTAAACAATTATTTATTTCAAAATGGGACCCACAAAGCTATGTGGTCCCAGATGATATAGAGCAATGGTTAGGTGAGGTTTTCGAAGACCCATCTGCGAGGCCAGTGAAGAATAATAGTAGTGACAGACCATTGAGTCTGATACTGGAGGGGCCAAGCAAAACAGGTAAGACTGCTTGGGCCAGATCATTAGACGTTCATAATTATATTAGTGGCCATTTAGATTTTAAGGCAAAATCTTATTCCAATAATGTAACTTATAACGTCATTGATGACATAACCCTAATAAGAGTGAGGTCTCCGAATCAGAGCTAGTTAAGCCCAGTGATATCTTGTACATAAGAAAATATATCACGGAAGGCAGGTAGTGTTCCATTGGGCTCCTGGTCCACTACCACGGCCCAAAACACTCTATAGCTACGGGGGTCATAGATGCTGCAGTATCTAGTTCCCCCCAAAATCGAAAAAAGATGGACTCAATTAAGTCCACATCAGACTGACGCTGATTCTGGGCCAGGCCTAGAGTAAGCCCATTTAATAAATTCACAGACCCAACATTGGTTATAGGCCCAAGGTATTGAAGCCATTGGTTGCATTAATGCAACCACCTCCCCCCTATGATATATAATGTGACAAGCTTGCCCAGCAAGTTCTAGGAAAGTCACGGCAATCATGACTTTCTAATCCAGATACATTTAATTTGAAATTTGAATATGCAATGATTACATTCCGACAACATTCAATCATCTACAGTGAATAGTACAGATATGTGGGGCCCACTTTTAAAAATGCACGTCCATCCGGTAATATTATAACGGATGGATGCCACGTGTGTGAACTAGATCAATAAGGCTATTAAGGGTTCTAGTACATATGGTACTCCAGTCTCCAATTCATTTCACCAAGTTGAAGGGAGCTCTGATTCGGAGACCTCACTCTTATTACAAATATGCCAACGTCTAAAAAATTTAGAATTCAAGCCAAGAATTATTTCTTGACTTATCCCTACTGTTCTCTTACAAAAGACGAAGCTCTTACACAGTTACAAAATATTTCTACCCCAGTAAATAAATTATTTATTAGGGTTTCCAGAGAATTACACGAAGATGGGGAACCTCATCTCCATGTGCTCATCCAATTCGAAGGCAAGTATGTCTGCACCAACAATAGAGCATTCGACCTTACTTCCCCAGCCAGGTTAGCACATTTCCATCCGAACATTCAGGGAGCTAAGTCCTCCTCCGATGTTAAAACATACGTGGAGAAAGATGGAAACTTCATTGATTTTGGAGTTTTCCAAATCGATGGCAGATCAAGTAGGGGAGGTTGCCAATCTGCCAACGATTCATACGCAAAGGCCATTAATTCAGGATCCACCATTAATGCCCTTAAAATATTAATGGAGGAACAACCTATAGATTATATTAGAGATTTAGATAAATTAAGGGCTAATTTAGATAGACATTTCTGCCCTCCTAAACAACTATTTATTTTAAAATGGGACCCACAAAGCTATGTGGTCCCAGATGATATAGAGCAATGGTTAGGTGAGGTTTTCGAAGACCCATCTGCGAGGCCAGTGAAGAATAATAGTAGTGACAGACCATTGAGTCTGATACTGGAGGGGCCAAGCAAAACAGGTAAGACTTCTTGGGCCAGATCATTAGGCGTTCATAATTATATTAGTGGCCATTTAGATTTTAAGGCAAAATCTTATTCCAATAATGTAACTTATAACGTCATTGATGACATACCCCTAATAAGAGTGAGGTCTCCGAATCAGAGCTAGTTAAGCCCAGTGATATCTTGTACAGAAGAAAATATATCACGGTAGGCAGATAGTGTTCCATTGGGCTCCTGGTCCACTACCACGACCCAAAACACTCTATAGCTACGGGGGGTCATAGATGCTGCAGTATCTAATTCCCCCCAAAATCGAAAAAAAATGGAGTCAATTATGTCCACATCAGACTCACGCTGATTCTGGGCCAGGCCCAGAGTAAGCCCATTTAATAAATTCAGAGACCCAGCATTGGTTATAGGCCCAACGTATTGAAGCCATTGGTTGCATTAATGAAACCCCCCCATGATATATAATGTGACAAACATGCCCAGCAAGTTCTAGGAAAGTCACGGCAATCATGACTTTCTAATCCGGATACATTTAATTTGAAATTTGAATATGCCATGATTACATTCCGACAACATTCAATCATCTACAGTGAATAGTACAGACATGTGGGGCCCACTTTTAAAAATGCACGTCCATCCGGTAATATTATAACGGATGGATGCCACGTGTGTGAACTGGATCAATAAGGCTATTAAGGGTTCTAGTATATATGGTACTCCAGTCTCCAATTCATTTCACCAAGTTGAAGGGAGCTCTGATTCGGAGACCTCACTCTTATTACAAATATGCCAACGTCTAAAAAATTTAGAATTCAAGCCAAGAATTATTTCTTGACTTATCCCTACTGTTCTCTTACAAAAGACAAAGCTCTTACACAGTTACAAAATATTTCTACCCCAGTAAATAAATTATTTATTAGGGTTTCCAGAGAATTACACGAAGATGGGGAACCTCATCTCCATGTGCTCATCCAATTCGAAGGCAAGTATGTCTGCACCAACAATAGAGCATTCGACCTTACTTCCCCAGCCAGGTTAGCACATTTCCATCCGAACATTCAGGGAGCTAAGTCCTCCTCCGATGTTAAAACATACGTGGAGAAAGACGGAAACTTCATTGATTTTGGAGTTTTCCAAATCGATGGCAGATCAAGTAGGGGAGGTTGCCAATCTGCCAACGATTCATACGCAAAGGCCATTAATTCAGGATCCACCATTAATGCCCTTAAAATATTAATGGAGGAACAGCCTATAGATTATATTAGAGATTTAGATAAATTAAGGGCTAATTTAGATAGACATTTCTGCCCTCCTAAACAACTATTTATTTTAAAATGGGACCCACAAAGCTATGTGGTCCCAGATGATATAGAGCAATGGTTAGGTGAGGTTTTCGAAGACCCATCTGCGAGGCCAGTGAAGAATAATAGTAGTGACAGACCATTGAGTCTGATACTGGAGGGGCCAAGCAAAACAGGTAAGACTGCTTGGGCCAGATCATTAGGCGTTCATAATTATATTAGTGGCCATTTAGATTTTAAGGCAAAATCTTATTCCAATAATGTAACTTATAACGTCATTGATGACATACCCCTAATAAGAGTGAGGTCTCCGAATCAGAGCTAGTTAAGCCCAGTGATATCTTGTACAGAAGAAAATATATCACGGTAGGCAGATAGTGTTCCATTGGGCTCCTGGTCCACTACCACGACCCAAAACACTCTATAGCTACGGGGGGTCATAGATGCTGCAGTATCTAATTCCCCCCAAAATCGAAAAAAAATGGAGTCAATTATGTCCACATCAGACTCACGCTGATTCTGGGCCAGGCCCAGAGTAAGCCCATTTAATAAATTCAGAGACCCAGCATTGGTTATAGGCCCAACGTATTGAAGCCATTGGTTGCATTAATGAAACCCCCCCATGATATATAATGTGACAAACATGCCCAGCAAGTTCTAGGAAAGTCACGGCAATCATGACTTTCTAATCCGGATACATTTAATTTGAAATTTGAATATGCAATGATTACATTCCGACAACATTCAATCATCTACAGTGAATAGTACAGACATGTGGGGCCCACTTTTAAAAATGCACGTCCATCCGGTAATATTATAACGGATGGATGCCACGTGTGTGAACTGGATCAATAAGGCTATTAAGGGTTCTAGTATATATGGTACTCCAGTCTCCAATTCATTTCACCAAGTTGAAGGGAGCTCTGATTCGGAGACCTCACTCTTATTACAAATATGCCAACGTCTAAAAAATTTAGAATTCAAGCCAAGAATTATTTCTTGACTTATCCCTACTGTTCTCTTACAAAAGACAAAGCTCTTACACAGTTACAAAATATTTCTACCCCAGTAAATAAATTATTTATTAGGGTTTCCAGAGAATTACACGAAGATGGGGAACCTCATCTCCATGTGCTCATCCAATTCGAAGGCAAGTATGTCTGCACCAACAATAGAGCATTCGACCTTACTTCCCCAGCCAGGTTAGCACATTTCCATCCGAACATTCAGGGAGCTAAGTCCTCCTCCGATGTTAAAACATACGTCGAGAAAGACGGAAACTTCATTGATTTTGGAGTTTTCCAAATCGATGGCAGATCAAGTAGGGGAGGTTGCCAATCTGCCAACGATTCATACGCAAAGGCCATTAATTCAGGATCCACCATTAATGCCCTTAAAATATTAATGGAGGAACAGCCTATAGATTATATTAGAGATTTAGATAAATTAAGGGCTAATTTAGATAGACATTTCTGCCCTCCTAAACAACTATTTATTTTAAAATGGGACCCACAAAGCTATGTGGTCCCAGATGATATAGAGCAATGGTTAGGTGAGGTTTTCGAAGACCCATCTGCGAGGCCAGTGAAGAATAATAGTAGTGACAGACCATTGAGTCTGATACTGGAGGGGCCAAGCAGAACACGTAAGACTGCTTGGGCCAGATCATTAGGCGGTCATAATTATATTAGTGGTCATTTAGATTTTAATGCAAAATCTTATTCCAATAATGTAACTTATAATGTCATTGATGACATATCCCTAATAAGAGTGAGGTCTCCGAATCAGAGCTAGTTAAGCCCAGTGATATCTTGTACATAAGAAAATATATCACGGAAGGCAGGTAGTGTTCCATTGGGCTCCTGGTCCACTACCACGGCCCAAAACACTCTATAGCTACGGGGGTCATAGATGCTGCAGTATCTAGTTCCCCCCAAAAATCGAAAAAAGATGGACTCAATTAAGTCCACATCAGACTGACGCTGATTCTGGGCCAGGCCTAGAGTAAGCCCATTTAATAAATTCACAGACCCAACATTGGTTATAGGCCCAAGGTATTGAAGCCACCGTTTAAAATATTTTGAATTCAAGCCAAGAATTATTTCTTGATTTATCCCCACTGTTCTCTTACAAAAGACGAACTCTTACACAGTTACAAAATATTTCTACCCCAGTAAATAAATTATTTATTAGGGTTTCCAGAGATTTACACGAAGTTGGGGAACCTCATCTCCATGTGCTCATCCAATTCGACGGCAAGTATGTCTGCACCAACAATAGAGCATTCGACCTTACTTCCCCAGCCAGGTTAGCACATTTCCATCCGAACATTCAGGGAGCTAATTCCTCCTCCGATGTTAAAACATACGTCGAGAAAGACGGAAACTTCATTGATTTTGGAGTTTTCCAAATCGATGGCAGATCAAGTAGGGGAGGTTGCCAATCTGCCAACGATTCATACGCAAAGGCCATTAATTCAGGATCCACCATTAATGCCCTTAAAATATTAATGGAGGAACAGCCTATAGATTATATTAGAGATTTAGATAAATTAAGGGCTAATTTATATAGACATTTCTGCCCTCCTAAACAACTATTTATTTCAAAATGGGACCCACAAAGCTATGTGGTCCCATATGATATAGAGCAATGGTTAGGTGAGGTTTTCGAAGACCCATCTGCGAGGCCAGTGAAGAATAATAGTAGTGACAGACCATTGAGTCTGATACTGGAGGGGCCAAGCAGAACACGTAAGACTGCTTGGGCCAGATCATTAGGCGGTCATAATTATATTAGTGGTTATTTAGATTTTAATGCAAAATCTTATTCCAATAATGTAACTTATAATGTCATTGATGACATATCCCTAATAAGAGTGAGGTCTCCGAATCAGAGCTAGTTAAGCCCAGTGATATCTTGTACATAAGAAAATATATCACGGAAGGCAGGTAGTGTTCCATTGGGCTCCTGGTCCACTACCACGGCCCAAAACACTCTATAGCTACGGGGGTCATAGATGCTGCAGTATCTAGTTCCCCCCAAAATCGAAAAAAGATGGACTCAATTAAGTCCACATCAGACTCACGCTGATTCTGGGCCAGGCCTAGAGTAAGCCCATTTAATAAATTCACAGACCCAACATTGGTTATAGGCCCAAGGTATTGAAGCCATTGGTTGCATTAATGCAACCACCTCCCCCCTATGATATATAATGTGACAAGCTTGCCCAGCAAGTTCTAGGAAAGTCACGGCAAGCATGACTTTCTAATCCGGATACATTTAATTTGAAATTTGAAGATGCAATGATTACATTCCGACAACATTCAATCATCTACAGTGAATAGTACAGACATGTGGGGCCCACTTTTAAAAATGAGCGTCCATCCGGTAATATTATAACGGAAGGACGCCAGGTGTGTGAACTGGATCGATAAGGCTATTAAGGGTTCTAGTATATATGGTACTCCAGTCTCCAATTCATTTCACCAAGTTGAAGGGAGCTCTAATTCGGAGACCTCACTCTTATTACAAATATGCCACCGTTTAAAATATTTTGAATTCAAGCCAAGAATTATTTCTTGATTTATCCCCACTGTTCTCTTACAAAAGACGAACTCTTACACAGTTACAAAATATTTCTACCCCAGTAAATAAATTATTTATTAGGGTTTCCAGAGAATTACACGAAGTTGGGGAACCTCATCTCCATGTGCTCATCCAATTCGACGGCAAGTATGTCTGCACCAACAATAGAGCATTCGACCTCACTTTCCCAACCAGGTCAGCACATTTCCATCCGAACATTCAGGGAGCTAATTCCTCCTCCGATGTTAAAACATACGTGGAGAAAGATGGAGACTTCATTGATTTTGGAGTTTTCCAAATCGATGGCAGATCAAGTAGAGGAGGTTGCCAATCTGCCAACGATTCATACGCAAAGGCCATTAATTCAGGATCCACCATTAATGCCCTTAAAATATTAATGGAAGAACAACCTATAGATTATATTAGTGATTTAGATAAATTAAGGGCTAATTTATATAGACATTTCTGCCCTCCTAAACAACTATTTATTTCAAAATGGGACCCACAAAGCTATGTGGTCCCATATGATATAGAGCAATGGTTAGGTGAGGTTTTCGAAGACCCATCTGCGAGGCCAGTGAAGAATAATAGTAGTGATAGACCATTGAGTCTGATACTGGAGGGGCCAAGCAGAACAGGTAAGACTGCTTGGGCCAGATCATTAGGCGTTCATAATTATATTAGTGGTCATTTAGATTTTAATGCAAAATCTTATTCCAATAATGTAACTTATAACTTCATTGATGACATATCCCTAATAAGAGTGAGGTCTCCGAATCAGAGCTAGTTAAGCCCAGTGATATCTTGTACAGAAGAAAATATATCACGGAAGGCAGGTAGTGTTCCATTGGGCTCCTGGTCCACTACCACGGCCCAAAACACTCTATAGCTACAGGGGGTCATAGATGCTGCAGTATCTAGTTCCCCCCAAAATCGAAAAAAATGGACTCAATTAAGTCCACATCAGACTCACGCTGATTCTGGGCCAGGCCCAGAGTAAGCCCATTTAATAAATTCACAGACCCAACATTGGTTATAGGCCCAAGGTATTGAAGCCATTGGTTGCATTAATGCAACCACCTCCCCCATATGATATATAATGTGACAAGCTTGCCCAGCAAGTTCTAGGAAAATCACGGCAAGCATGACTTTCTAATCCGGATACATTTAATTTGAAATTTGAATATGCAATGATTACATTCCGACAACATTCAATCATCTACAGTGAGTAGAATAGACATGTGGGGTCCACTTTCAAAAATGCGCGTCCATCGGGTAATTTTATAACGGATGGACGCAACTTGTGTGAACTGGATCGATAAGGCTATTAAGGGTTCTAGTATATATGGTACTCCAGTCTCCAATTCATTTCACCAAGTTGAAGGGAGCTCTGATTCGGAGACCTCACTCTTATTACAAATATACCACCGTCTAAAAAATTTAGAATTCAAGCCAAGAATTATTTCTTGACTTATCCCCACCGTTCTCTTACAAAAGACGAAGCTCTTACACAGTTACAAAATATTTCTACCCCAGTAAATAAATTATTTATTAGGGTTTCCAGAGAATTACACGAAGATGGGGAACCTCATCTCCATGTGCTCAAGGAGGTTGCCAATCTGCCAACGATTCATACGCAAAGGCCATTAATTCAGGATCCACCATTAATGCCCTTAAAATATTAATGGAGGAATAGCCCAAAGATTATATTAGAGATTTAGATAAATTAAGGGCTAATTTAGATAGATATTTCTGCCCTCCTAAACAACTATTTATTTCAAAATAGGACCCACAAAGCTATGTGGTCCCAGATGATATAGAGCAATGTTTAGGTGAGGTTTTCGAAGACCCATCTGCGAGGCCAGTGAAGAATAATAGTAGTGACTGACCATTGAGTCTGATACTGGAGGGGCCAAGCAGAACATGTAAGACTGCTTGGGCCAGATCATTAGGCGTTCATAATTATATTAGTGGTCATTTAGAATTTAATGCAAAATCTTATTCCAATAATGTAAATTATAACGTCATTGATGACATATCCCTAATAAGAGTGAGCTCTCCGAATCAGAGCTAGTTAAGCCCAGTGATATCTTGTACAGAAGAAAATATATCACGGAAGGCAGGTAGTGTTCCATTGGGCTCCTGGTCCAATACCACGGCCCAAAACACTCTATAGCTACGGGGGGTCATAGATGCTGCAGTATCTAGTTCCCCCGAAAATCAAAAAAACATGGATTCAATTAAATCCACATCAGACTCACGCTGATTCTTGGCTATTCCCAGAGTAAGCCCATTTAATAAATTCAGAGAACCAGCATTGGTTATAGGCCCAAGGTATTGAAGCCATTGGTTACATTAATGCAACCACCCCCCCATGAAATATAATGTGACAAACATGCCCAGCAAGTTCTAGGAAAGTCACGGCAAGCATGACTTTCTAATCCGGATACATTTAATTTGAAATTTGAATATGCAATGATTACATTCCGACAACATTCAATCATCTACAGTTAATAGTACAGACATGTGGGGCCCACTTTTAAAAATGCGCGTCCATCCGGTAATATTATAACGGATGGACGCAACTTGTGTGAACTGGATCGATAAGGCTATTAAGGGTTCTAGTATATATGGTACTCCAGTCTCCAATTCATTTCACCAAGTTGAAAGGAGCTCTGATTCGGAGACCTCACTCTTATTACAAATATGCCACCGTCTAAAAAATTTAGAATTCAAGACAAGAATTATTTCTTGACTTATCCCCACCGTTCTCTTACAAAAGACGAAGCTCTTACACAGTTACAAAATATTTCTACCCCAGTAAATAAATTATTTATTAGGGTTTCCAGAGAATTACACGAAGATGGGGAACATCATCTCCACGTGCTCAAGGAGGTTGCCAATCTGCCAACGATTCGTACGCAAAGGCCATTAATTCAAGATCCACCATTAATGCCCTTTAAATATTAATGGAGGAACAGCCCAGAGATTATATTAGTGATTTAGATAAATTAAGGGCTAATTTATATAGACATTTCTGCCCTCCTAAATAACTATTTATTTCAAAATGGGACCCACAAAGCTATGTGGTCCCATATGATATAGAGCAATGGTTAGGTGAGGTTTTCGAAGACCCATCTGCGAGGCCAGTGAAGAATAATAGTAGTGACAGACCATTGAGCCCGATACTGGAGGGGCCAAGCAGAACAAGTAAGACTGCTTGGGCCAGATCATTAGGCGTTCATAATTATATTAGTGGTCATTTAGATTTTAATGCAAAATCTTATTCCAATAATGTAACTTATAACTTCATTGATGACATATCCCTAATAAGAGTGAGGTCTCCGAATCAGAGCTAGTTAAGCCCAGTGATATCTTGTACAGAAGAAAATATATCACAGAAGGCAGGTAGTGTTCCATTGGGCTCCTAGTCCACTACCACGGCCCAAAACACTCTATAGCTACGGGGGGTCATAGATGCTGCAGTATCTAGTTCCCCCCAAAATCGAAAAAAAATGGACTCAATTAAGTCCACATCAGACTCACGCTGATTCTGGGCCAGGCCCAGAGTAAGCCAATTTAATAAATTCACAGACCCAGCATTGGGTATAGGCCCAAGGTATTGAAGCCATTGGTTGCATTAATGCAACCACCTCCCCCCTATGATATATAATGTGACAAGCTTGCCCAGCAAGTTCTAGGAAAGTCACGGCAAGCATGACTTTCTAATCCGGATACATTTAATTTGAAATTTGAATATGCAATGATTACATTCCGACAACATTCAATCATCTACAGTGAATAGTACAGACATGTGGGGTCCACTTTTAAAAATGCGCGTCCATCGGGTAATATTATAATGGATGGACTCCACGTGTGTGAACTGGATCAATAAGGCTATTAAGGGTTCTAGAATATATGGTACTCCAGTCTCCAATTCATTTCACCAAGTTGAAAGGAGCTCTGATTCGGAGACCTCACTCTTATTACAAATATGCCACCGTCTAAAAAATTTAGAATTCAAGACAAGAATTATTTCTTGACTTATCCCCACCGTTCTCTTACAAAAGATGAAGCTCTTACACAGTTACAAAATATTTCTACCCCAGTAAATAAATTATTTATTAGGGTTTCCAGAGAATTACACGAAGATGGGGAACCTTATCTCCATGTGCTCAAGAAGGTTGCCAATCTGCCAACGATTCATACGCAAAGGCCATTAATTCATGATCCACCATTAATGCCCTTAAAATATTAATGGAGGAACAGCCCAGAGATTATATTAGAGATTTAGATAAATTAAGGGCTAATTTAGATAGACATTTCTGCCCTCCTAAACAACTATTTATTTGAAAATGGGACCCACAAAGCTATGTGGTCCCAGATGATATAGAGCAATGGTTAGGTGAGGTTTTCGAAGACCCATCTGCGAGGCCAGTGAAGAATAATAGTAGTGACAGACCATTAGGTCTGATACTGGAGGGGCCAAGCAGAACAGGTAAGGCTGCTTGGGCCAGATCATTAGGCGTTCATAATTATATTAGTGGTCATTTAGATTTTAATGCAAAATCTTATTCCAATAATGTAACTTATAACGTCATTGATGACATATCCCTAATAAGAGTGAGGTCTCCGAATCAGAGCTAGTTAAGCCCAGTGATATCTTGTACATAAGAAAATATATCACGGAAGGCAGGTAGTGTTCCATTGGGCTCCTGGTCCACTACCACGGCCCAAAACACTCTATAGCTACGGGGGGTCATAGATGCTGCAGTATCTAGTTCCCCCCAAAATAAAAAAAAAAGGGACTCAATTAAGTCCACCTCAGACTCACGCTGATTCTGGGCCAGGCCCAGAGTAAGCCCATTTAATAAATTCACAGACCCAGCATTGGTTATAGGCACAAAGTATTGAAGCCATTGGTTGCATTAATGCAACCACCCCCCTATGATATATAATGTGACAAACATGCCCAGCAAGTTCTAGGAAAGTCACGGCAAGCATGACTTTCTAATCCGGATACATTTAATTTGAAATTTGAATATGCAATGATTACATTCCGACAACATTCAATCATCTACAGTGAATAGTACAGACATGTTGGGCCCACTTTTAAAAATGCGCGTCCATCCGGTAATATTATAACAGATGGACGCCACGTGTGTGAACTGGATCAATAAGGCTATTAAGGGTTCTAGTATATATGGTACTCCAGTCTCCAATTCATTTCACCAAGTTGAAGGGAGCTCTTATTCGGAGACCTCACTCTTATTACAAATATGCCACCGTCTAAAAAATTTAAAATTCAAGCCAAGAATTATTTCTTGACTTATCCCCACCGTTCTCTTACAAAAGACGAAGTTCTTACACAGTAACAAAATATTTCTACCCAAGTAAATAAATTATTTATTAGGGTTTCTTGAGAATTACACGAAAATGGGGAACCTCATCTCCATGTGCTCAAGGAGGTCGCCAATCTGCCAATGATTCATACGCAAAGGCCATTAATTCAGGATCCACCATTAATGCCGTTAAAATATTAATGGAGGAACAGCCCAGAGATTATATTAGAGATTTAGATAAATTAAGGGCTAATTTAGATAGACATTTCTGCCCTCCTAAACAACTACTTATTTCAAAATGGGACCCACAAAGTTATGTGGTCCCAGATGATATAGAGCAATGGTTAGGTGAGGTTTTCGAAGACCCATCTGCGAGGCCAGTGAAGAATAATAGTAGTGACAGACCATTGAGTCTTATACTGGAGGGGCCAAGCAGAACAGGTAAGACTGCTTGGGCCAGATCATTAGGCGTTCATAATTATATTAGTGGTCATTTAGATTTTAATGCTAAATCTTATTCCAATAATGTAACTTATAACGTCATTGATGACATATCCCTAATAAGAGTGAGGTCTCCGAATCAGAGCTAGTTAAGCCCAGTGATATCTTATACAGAAGAAAATATATCACGGAAGATAGGTAGTGTTCCATTGGGCTCCTGGTCCACTACCACGGCCCAAAACACTCTATAGCTACGGGGGGTCATAGATGCTACAGTCTCTAGTTCCCCCCAAAATTGGAAAAAAATGGACTCAATTAAGTCCACATCAGACTCACGCTGATTCTGGGCCAGGCCCAGAGTAAGCCCATTTAATAAATTCACAGACTCAGCATTGGTTATAGGCCCAAGTTATTGAAGCCATTGGTTGCATTAATGCAACCCCCCCCCCCATGATATATAATGTAACAAACATGCCCAGCTAGTTCTAGGAAAGTCACGACAAGCATGACTTTCTAATCCGGTTACATTTAATTTGAAATTTGAATATGCAATGATTACATTCCGACAACATTCAATCATCTACAGTGAATAGTACAGACATGTAGGGCCAACTTTTAAAAATGCGCGTCCATCCGGTAATATTATAACGGATGGACGCCACGTGTGTGAACTGGATCAATAAGGCTATTAAGGGTTCTAGTATGTATGGTACTCCAGTCTCCAATTCATTTCACCAAGTTGAAGGGAGCTCTGATTCGGAGACCTCACTCTTATTACAAATATGCTACCGTCTAAAAAATTTAGAATTCAAGCCAAGAATTATTTCTTGACTTATCACCACTGTTCTCTTACAAAAGACGAAGCTCTTACACAGTTACAAAATATTTCTACCGCAGTAAATAAATTATTTATTAGGGTTTCCAGAGAATTACACGAAGGAGGGGAACCTTATCTCCATGTGCTCAAGGAGGTTGCCAATCTGCCAACGATTCATACGCAACGGCCATTAATTCAGGATCCACCATTAATGCCCTTAAAATATTAATGGAGGAACAGCCCAGAGATTATATTAGAGATTTAGATAAATTAAGGGCTAATTTAGATAGACATTTCTGCCCTCCTAAACAACTATTTATTTCAAAATGGGACCCACAAAGCTATGTGGTCCCAGATGATATAGAGCAATGGTTAGGTGAGGTTTTCGAAGACCCATCTGCGAGGCCAGTGAAGAATAATAGTAGTGACAGACCATTGAGTCTGATACTGGAGGGGCCAAGTAGAACAGATAAGACTGCTTGGGCCAGATCATTAGGCGTTCATAATTATATTTGTTGTCATTTAGATATTAATGCAAAATCTTATTCCAATAATGTAACTTATAACGTCATTGATGACATATCCCTAATAAGAGTGAGGTCTCCGAATCAGAGCTAGTTAAGCCCAGTGATATCTTGTACAAAAAAAATATATCACGGAAGGCATGTAGTGTTCCATTGGGCTCCTGGTCCACTACCACGGCCCAAAACACTCTATAGCTACGGGGGGTCATAGATACTGCAGTATCTAGTTCCCCCCAAAATCAAAAAATATGGACTCAATTAAGTCCACATCAGACTCACGCTGATTCTGGGCCAGGCCCAGAGTAAGCCCATTTAATAAATTCACAGACCCAGCATTGGTTATTGGCCCAAGGTATTGAAGCCATTGGTTGCATTAATGCAACCCCCCCCCCCTCCCATGATATATAATGTGACAAACATACTCAGCAAGTTCTAGGAAAGTCACGGCAAGCATGACTTTCTAATCCGGATACATTTAATTTAAAATTTGAATATGCAATGATTACATTCCGACAACATTCAATCATCTACAGTGAATAGTATAGACATGTGGGGCCCACTTTTAAAAATGCGCGTCCGTCCGGTAATATTATAACAGATGGACGCCACGTGTGTGAACTGGATCAATAAGGCTATTAAGGGGTGTAGTATATATTGTACTACAGTCTCCAATTCATTTCACCAAGTTGAAGGGAGCTCTGATTCGGAGACCTCACTCTTATTACAATTATGCCACCGTCTAAAAAATTAAGAATTCAAGCCAAGAATTATTTCTTGACTTATCCCCACTGTTCTCTTACAAAAGACGAAGCTCTTACACAGTTACAGAATATTTCTACCCCAATAAATAAATTATTTTTTAGGGTTCCCAGAGAATTACACGAATATGGGGAACCTCATCTCCATGTGCTCAAGGAGGTTGCCAATCTGCCAACGATTCATACGCAAAGGCCATTAATTCAGGATCCACCATTAATGCCCTTAAAATATTAATGGAGGAACAGCCCAGAGATTATATTAGAGATTTAGATAAATTAAGGGCTAATTTAGATAGACATTTCTGCCCTTCTAAAAAACTATTTATTTCAAAATGGGACCCACAAAGCTATGTGGTCCCAGATGATATAGAGCAATGATTAGGTGAGGCTTTCGAAGACCCATCTGCGAGGCCAGTGAAGAATAATAGTAGTGACAGACCATTGAGTCTGATACTGGAGGGGCCAAGCAGAACAGGTAAGACTGCTTCGGCCAGATCATTAGGCGTTCATAATTATATTAGTGGTCATTTAGATTTTAATGCAAAATCTTATTCCAATAATGTAACTTATAACGTCATTGATGACATATCCCTAATAAGAGTGAGGTCTCCGAATCAGAGCTAGTTAAGCCCAGTGATATCTTGTACAGAAGAAAATATATCACGGAAGGCAGGTAGTGTTCCATTGGGCTCCTGGTCCACTACCACGGCCCAAAACACTCTATAGCTACGGGGGTCATAGATGCTGCAGTATCTAGTTCCCCCCAAAATCGAAAAAACATGGACTCAATTAAGTCCACATCAGACTCACGCAGATTTTGGGCCAGGCCCAGAGTAAGCCCATTTAATAAATTCACAGACCCAGCATTGGTTATAGGCCCAAGGTATTGAAGCCATTGGTTGCATTAATGCAACCACCCCCCCATAATATATAATGTGACAAACATGCCCAGCAAGTTCTAGGAAAGTCACGGCAAGCATGACTTTCTAATCCGGATACATTTAATTTGAAATTTGAATATGCAATGATTACATTCCGACAACATTCAATCATCTACAGTGAATAGTACAGACATGTGGGGCCCACCTTTAAAAACGCGTCCATCCGGTAATATTATAACGGATGGACACCACGTGTGTGAATTGGATCAATAAGGCTATTAAGGGTTCTAGTATATATGGTACTCCAGTCTCCAATTCATTTCATCAAGTTGAAGGGAGCTCTGATTTGGAGACCTCACTCTTATTAAAAATATGCCACCGTCTAAAAAATTTAGAATTCAAGCCAAGAATTATTTCTTGACTTATCCCCACTGTTCGCTTACAAAAGACGAAGCTCTTACACAGTTACAAAATATTTCTACCCCAGTAAATAAATTATTTATTAGGGTTTCGAGGGAATTACACGAAGATGGGGAACCTCATCTCCATGTGCTCATCCAATTCGAAGGCAAGTATGTCTGCATCAACAATAGAGCATTCGACCTCACTTCCCTAACCAGGTCAGCACATTTCCATCCGAACATTCAGGGAGCTAAGTCCTCCTCCGATGTTAAAACATACATGGAGAAAGACGGAGACTTCATTGATTTTGGAGTTTTCCAAATCGATGGCAGATCAAGTACAGGAGGTTGCCAATCTGCCAACGATTCATACGCAAAGGCCATTAATTCAGGATCCACCATTAATGCCCTTAAAATATTAATGGAGGAACAGCCCAGAGATTATATTAGAGATTTAGATAAATTAAGGGCTAATTTAGATAGACATTTCTGCCCTCCTAAACAACTATTTATTTCAAAATGGGACCCACAAAGCTATGTGGTCCCAGATGATATAGAGCAATGGTTAGGTGAGGCTTTCGAAGACCCATCTGCGAGGCCAGTGAAGAATAATAGTAGTGATAGACCATTGAGTCTGATACTGGAGGGGCCAAGCAGAACAGGTAAGACTGCTTGGGCCAGATCATTAGGCGTTCATAATTATATTAGTGGTCATTTATATTTTAATGCAAAATCTTATTCCAATAATGTAACTTATAACGTCATTGATGACATATCCCTAATAAGAGTGAGGTCTCCGAATCAGAGCAAGTTAAGCCCAGTGATATCTTGTACACAAGAAAATATATCACGGAAGGCAGGTAGTGTTCCATTGGGCTCCTGGTCCACTACCAGGGCCCAAAACACTCTATAGCTACGGGGGGTCATAGATGCTGCAGTATCTAGTTCCCCCCAAAATCGAAAACAAATGGACTCAATTAAGTCCACATCAGACTCACGCTGATTCTGGGCCAGGCCCAGAGTAAGCCCATTTAATAAATTCACAGACCCAGCATTGGTTATAGGCCCAAGATATTGAAGCCATTGGTTGCATTAATGCATCTACCCCCCCATGATATATAATGTGACAAATATGCCCAGCAAGTTCTAGGAAAGTCACGGCAAGCATGGCTTTCTAATCCGGATACATTTAATTTGAAATTTGAATATGCAATGATTACATTCCGACAACATTCAATCATCTACAGTGAGTAGTACAGACATGTGGGGCCCACTTTTAAAAATGCACGTCCATCCGGTAATATTATAACGGATGGACGCCACGTGTGTGAACTGGATCAATAAGGCTATTAAGGGTTCTAGTATATATGGTACTCCAGTCTCCAATTCATTTCACCAAGTTGAAGGGAGCTCTGATTCGGAGACCTCACTCTTATTACAAATATGCCACCGTCTAAAAAATTTAGAATTCAAGCCAAGAATTATTTCTTGACTTATCCCCACCGTTCTCTTACAAAAGACGAAGATCTTGCACAGTTACAAAAAATTTCTACCCCAGTAAATAAATTATTTATTAGGCTTTCCAGAGAATTACACGAAGATGGGGAATCTCATCTCCATGTGCTCATCCAATTCGAAGGCAAGTATGTCTGCATCAACAATAGAGCATTCGACCTCACTTCCCTAACCAGGTCAGCACATTTCCATCCGAACATTCAGGGAGCTAAGTCCTCCTCCGATGTTAAAACATACATGGAGAAAGACGGAGACTTCATTGATTTTGGAGTTTTCCAAATCGATGGCAGATCAAGTACAGGAGGTTGCCAATCTGCCAACGATTCATACGCAAAGGCCATTAATTCAGGATCAACCATTAATGCCCTTAAAATATTAATGGAGGAATAGCCCAGAGATTATATTAGAGATTTAGATAAATTAAGGGCTAATTTAGATAGACATTTCTGCCCTCCTAAACAACTATTTATTTCAAAATGGGACCCACAAAGCTATGTGGTCCCAGATGATATAGAACAATGGTTAGGTGAGGTTTTCGAAGACCCATCTGTGAGGCCAGTGAAGAATAATAGTAGTAACAGACCATTGAGTCTGATACTGGAGGGGCCAAACAGAACAGGTAAGACTGCTTGGGCCAGATCATTAGGCGTTCATAATTATATTAGTGGTCATTAGATTTTAATGCAAAATCTTATTCCAATAATGTAACTTATAACGTCATTCATGACATATCCCTAATAAGAGTGAGGTCTCCGAATCAGAGCTAGTTAAGCCTAGTGATATCTTGTACAGAAGAAAATATATCACGGAAGGCAGGTAGTGTTCCATTGGGCTCCTAGTCCACTACCACGGCCCAAAATACTCTATAGCTACGGGGGGTCATAGATGCTGCAGTATCTAGTTCCCCCCAAAATTGAAAAAACATGGACTCAATTAAGTCCACATCAGACTCACGTTGATTCTGGGTCAGGCCCAGAGTAAGCCCATTTAATAAATTCACAGACCCAGCATTGGTTATAGGCCCAAGGTGTTGAAGCCATTGGTTGCATTAATGCAACCACCCACCCCCCCATGATATATAATGTGACAAACTTGCCCAGCAAGTTCTAGGAAAGTCACGGCAAGCATGACTTTCTAATCCGGATACATTTATTTTGAAATTTGAATATGCAATGATTACATTCCGACAACATTCAATCATCTACAGTGAATAGTATAGACATGTGGGGCCCACAATTAAAAATGCGCGTCCATCCAGTAATATTATAACGGATGGACGCCACGTGTGTGAACTGGATCAATAAGGCTATTAAGGGTTCTAGTATATATGGTACTCCAGTCGCCAATTCATTTAACCAAGTTGAAGGGAGCTCTGATTCGGAGACCTCACTCTCATAACAAATATGCCACCGTCTAAAAAATTTAGAATTCAAGCCAAGAATTATTTCTTGACTTATCCCCACCGTTCTCTTACAAAAGACGAAGCTCTTACACAGTTACAAAATATTTCTACCCTAGTAAATAAATTATTTATTAGGGTTTCCAGAGAATTACACGAAGATGGGGAACCTCTTCTCCATGTGCTCATCCAATTCGAAGGCAAGTATGTCTGCACCAACAATAGAGCATTCGACCTCACTTCCTCAACCAGGTCAGCACATTTCCATCCGAACATTCAGGGAGCTAAGTCCTTCTCCGACATGTTAAAACATACGTGGAGAAAGACGGAGACTTCATTGATTTTGGAGTTTTCCAAATCGATGGCAGATCAAGTAGAGGAGGTTGCCAATCTGCCAACGATTCATACGCAAAGGCCATTAATTCAGGATCCACCATGAATGCCCTTAAAATATTAGTGGAGGAGCAGCCCAGAGATTATACTAGAGATTTAGATAAATTAAGGGCTAATTTAGATAGACATTTCTGCCCTCCTAAACAACTATTTATTTCAAAATGGGACCCACAAAGCTATGTGGTCCCATATGATATAGAGCAATGGTTAGGTGAGGTTTTCGAAGACCCATCTGCGAGGCCAGTGAAGAATAATAGTAGTGACAGACCATTGAGTCTGATACTGGAGGGGCCAAGCAGAACAGGTAAGACTGCTTGGGCCAGATCATTAGGCGTTCATAATTATATTAGTGGTCATTTAGATTTTAATGCAAAATCTTATTCCAATAATGTAACTTATAACGTCATTGATGACATATCCCTAATAAGAGTGAGGTCTCCGAATCAGAGCTAGTTAAGCCCAGTGATATCTTGTACAGAAGAAAATATATCACGGAAGGCAGGTAGTGTTCCATTGGGCTCCTGGTCCACTACCACGGCCCAAAACACTCTATAGCTACGGGGGGTCATAGATGCTGCAGTATCTAGTTCCCCCCAAAATCGAAAAAACATGGACTCAATTAAGTCCACATCAGACTCACGCTGATTCTGGGCCAGGCCCAGAGTAAGCCGATTTAATAAATTCACAGACCCAGCATTGGTTATAGGCCCAAGGTATTGAAGCTATTGGTTGCATTAATGCAGCAACCCCGCCTATGATATATAATGTGACAAACTTGCCTAGCAAGTTCTAGGAAAGTCACGGCAAGCATGACTTTCTAATCCGGATACATTTAATTTGAAATTTGAATATGCAATGATTACATTCCGACAACATTCAATCATCTACAGTGAATAGTACAGACATGTGTGGCCCACTTTTAAAAATGCGCATCCATCCGGTAATATTATAACGGATGGACGCCACGTGTGTGAACTGGATCAATAAGGATATTAAGGGTTCTAGTATATATGGTACTCCAGTCTCCAATTCATTTTACCAAGTTGAAGGGAGCTCTGATTCGGAGACCTCACTCTTATTACAAATATGCCACCGTCTAAAAAATTTAGAATTCAAGCCAAGAATTATTTCTTGACTTATCCTCACTGTTCTCTTACAAAAGACGAAGCTCTTACACAGTTACAAAATATTTCTACCCCAGTAAATAAATTATTTATTAGGGTTTCGAGAGAATTACACGAAGATGGGGAACCTCATCTCCATATGCTCAAGGAGGTTGCCAATCTACCAACGATTCATACACAAAGGCCATTAATTCAGGATCCACCATTAATGCCCTTAAAATATTAATGGAGGAACAGCCCAGAGATTATATTAGAGATTTAGATAAATTAAGGGCTAATTTAGATAGACATTTCTGCCCTCCTAAACAACTATTTATTTCAAAATGGGACCCACAAAGCTATGTGGTCCCAGATGATATAGAGCAATGGTTAGGTGATGTTTTCGAAGACCCATCTGCAAGGCCAGTGAAGAATAATAGTAGTGACAGACCATTGAGTCTGATACTGGAGGGGCCAAGCAGAACAGGTAAGACTGCTTGGGCCAGATCATTAGGCGTTCATAATTATATTAGTGGTCATTTAGATTTTAATGCAAAATCTTATTCCAATAATGTAACTTATAACGTCATTGATGACATATCCCTAATAAGAGTGAGGTCTCCGAATCAGAGCTAGTTAAGCCCAGTGATATCTTGTACAGAAGAAAATATATCACGGAAGGCAGGTAGTGTTCCATTGGGCTCCTGGTCCACTACCACGGCCCAAAACACTCTACAGCTACGGGGGGTCATAGATGCTGCAGTATCTAGTTCCCCCCAAAATCGAAAAAACATGGACTCAATTAAGTCCACACCAGACTCACGCTGATTCTGGGCCAGGCCCAGAGTAAGCCCATTTAATAAATTCACAGACCCAGCATTGGTTATAGGCCCAAGGTATTGAAGCTATTGGTTGCATTAATGCAGTAAACCCCCTATGATATATAATGTGACAAACTTGCCCAGCAAGTTCTAGGAAAGTCACGGCAAGCATGACTTTCTAATCCGGATACATTTAATTTGAAATTTGAATATGCAATGATTACATTCCGACAACATTCAATCATCTACAGTGAATAGTAAAGACATGTGGGGCCCACTTTTAAAAATGCGCGTCCATCCGGTAATATTATAACGGATGGACGCCACGTGTGTAAACTGGATCAATAAGGATATTAAGGGTTCTAGTATATATGGTACTCCACCAATTCATTTTACCAAGTTGAAGGGAGCTCTGATTCGGAGACCTCACTCTTATTACAAATATGCCACCGTCTAAAACATTTAGAATTCAAGCCAAGAATTATTTCTTGACTTATCCCCACTGTTCTCTTACAAAAGGCGAAGCTCTTACACAGTTACAAAATATTTCTACCCCAGTAAATAAATTATTTATTAGGGTTTCTAGAGAATTACACGAAGATGGGGAACCTCATCTCCATGTGCTCAAGGAGGTTGCCAATCTGCCAACGATTCATGCGCAAAGGCCATTAATTCAGGATCCACCATTAATGCCCTTAAATTATTAATGGAGGAACAGCCCAGAGATTATATTAGAGATTTAGATAAATTAAGGGCTAATTTAGATAGACATTTCTGCCCTCCTAAACAACTATTTATTTCAAAATGGGATCCACAAAGCTATAAGGTTCCAGATGATATAGAGCAATGGTTAGGTGAGGTTTTCGAAGACCCATCTGCGAGGCCAGTGAAGAATAATAGTAGTGACAGACCATTGAGTCTGATACTGGAGGGGCCAAGCAGAACAGGTAAGACTGCTTGGGTCAGATCATTAGGCGTTCATAATTATATTAGTGGTCATTTAGCTTTTAATGCAAAATCTTATTCCAATAATGTAACTTATAACGTCATTGATGACATATCCCTAATAAGAGTGAGGTCTCCGAATTAGAGCTAGTTAAGCCCAGTGATATCTTGTACAGAAGAAAATATATCACGGAAGGCAGGTAGTGTTCCATTGGGCTCCTGGTCCACTACCACGGCCCAAAACACTCTTTAGCTACGGGGGGTCATATAGATGCTTCAGTATATAGTTCCCCCCAAAATCGAAAAAAAATGGACTCAATTAAGTCCACATCAGACTCATGCTGATTCTGGGCGAGGCCCAGAGTAAGCCCATTTAATAAATTCACAGACCCAGCATTGGTTATATGCCCAAGGTATTGAAGCCATTGGTTGCATTAATGCAACTACCCCCTATGATATATAATGTGACAAACATGCCCAGCAAGTTCTAGGAAAGTCACGGCAAGCATGACTTTCTAATCCGGATACATTTAATTTGAAATTTGAATATGCAATGATTACATTCCGACAACATTCAATCATCTACAGTGAATAGTACAGCTTTGTGGGGCCCACTTTTAAAAAGGCGCGTCCATCCGATAATATTATAACGGATGGACGCCAAGTGTATGAACTGGATCAATAAGGCTATTAAGGGTTCTAGTATATATGGTACTCCAGTCTCCAATTCATTTCACCAAGTTGAAGGGAGCTCTGATTCGGAGACCTCACTCTTATTACAAATATGCCATCGTCTAAAAAATTTATAATTCAAGCCAAGATTTATTTCTTGACTTATCCCCACTGTTCTTTTACAAAAGACGAAGCTCTTACACAGTTATAAAATATTTTTACCCCAGTAAATTAATTATTTATTAGGGTTTCCAGAGAATTACACGAAGATGGGGAACCTCATCTCTATGTGCTCAAGGAGGTTGCCAATCTGCCAACGATTCATGCGCAAAGGCCATTAATTCAGGATCCACCATTAATGCCCCTAAATTATTAATGGAGGAACAGCCCAGAGATTATATTAGAGATTTAGATAAATTAAGGGCTAATTTAGATAGACATTTCTGCCCTCCTAAACAACTATTTATTTCAAAATGAGATCCACAAAGCTATAAGGTTCCAGATGATATAGAGCAATGGTTAGGTGAGGTTTTTGAAGACCCATCTGCGAGGCCAGTGAAGAATAATAGTAGTGACAGACCATTGAGTCTGATACTGGAGGGGCCAAGCAGAACAGGTAAGACTGCTTGGGCCAGATCATTAGGCGTTCATAATTATATTAGTGGTCATTTAGATTTTAATGCAAAATCTTATTCCAATAATGTAACTTATAACGTCATTGATGACATATCCCTAATAAGAGTGAGGTCTCTGAATCAGAGCTAGTTAAGCCCAGTGATATCTTGTACAGAAGAAAATATATCACGGAAGGCAGGTAGTGTTCCATTGGGCTCCTGGTCCACTACCACGGCCCAAAACACTGTATAGCTACGGGGGGTCATAGATGCTGCAGTATCTAGTTCCCCCAAAAATCGAAAAAACATGGACTCAATTAAGTCCACATCAGACTCACGCTGATTCTGGGCCAGGACCAGAGTAAGCCCATTTAATAAATTCACAGACCCAGCATTGGTTATAGGCCCAAGGTATTGAAGCCATTGGTTGCATTAATGCAACCCCCCCCCCCATGATTTATAATGTGACAAACTTGCCCAGCAAGTTCTAGGAAAGTCACGGCAAGCATGACTTTCTAATCCGGTTACATTTAATTTGAAATTTGAATATGCAATGATTACATTCCGACAACATTCAATCATCTATAGTGAATAGTACAGACATGTGGGGCCCACTTTTAAAAATGCGCGTCCGTCCGATAATATTATAACGGATGGACGCCACGTGTGTGAACTGGATCAATAAGGCTATTAAGGGTTCTAGTATATATGGTACTCCAGTCTCCAATTCATTTCACCAAGTTGAAGGGAGCTCTGATTCGGAGACCTCACTATTATTACAAATATGCCACCGTCTAAAAAATTTAGAATTCAAGCCAAGAATTATTTCTTGACTTATCCCCACCGTTCTCTTACAAAAAACGAAGCTCTTACATAGTTACAAAATATTTCTACCCCAGTAAAAAAAATTATTTATTAGGGTTTCCAGAGAATTACACGAAGATGGGGAACCTCATCTCCATGTGCTCAAGGAGGTTGCCAATCTGCCAACGATTCATACGCAAAGGCCATTAATTCAGGATCCACCATTAATGCCCTTAAAATATTAATGGAGGAACAGCCGAGAGATTATATTAGAGATTTAGATAAATTAAGGGCTAATTTAGATAGACATTTCTGCCCTCCTAAACAACTATTTATTTCAAAATGGGACCCACAAAGCTATGTGGTCCCAGATGATATAGAGCAATGGTTAGGTGAGGTTTTCGAAGACCCATCTGCGAGGCCAGTGAAGAATAATAGTAGTGATAGACCATTGAGTCTGATACTGGAGGGGCCAAGCAGAACAGGTAAGACTGCTTGGGCCAGATCATTAGGCGTTCATAATTATATTAGTGGTCATTTATATTTTAATGCAAAATCTTATTCCAATAATGTAACTTATAACGTCATTGATGACATATCCCTAATAAGAGTGAGGTCTCCGAATCAGAGCAAGTTAAGCCCAGTGATATCTTGTACACAAGAAAATATATCACGGAAGGCAGGTAGTGTTCCATTGGGCTCCTGGTCCACTACCAGGGCCCAAAACACTCTATAGCTACGGGGGGTCATAGATGCTGCAGTATCTAGTTCCCCCCAAAATCGAAAACAAATGGACTCAATTAAGTCCACATCAGACTCACGCTGATTCTGGGCCAGGCCCAGAGTAAGCCCATTTAATAAATTCACAGACCCAGCATTTGTTATAGGCCCAAGATATTGAAGCCATTGGTTGCATTAATGCATCTACCCCCCCATGATATATAATGTGACAAATATGCCCAGCAAGTTCTAGGAAAGTCACGGCAAGCATGGCTTTCTAATCCGGATACATTTAATTTGAAATTTGAATATGCAATGATTACATTCCGACAACATTCAATCATCTACAGTGAGTAGTACAGACATGTGGGGCCCACTTTTAAAAATGCACGTCCATCCGGTAATATTATAACGGATGGACGCCACGTGTGTGAACTGGATCAATAAGGCTATTAAGGGTTCTAGTATATATGGTACTCCAGTCTCCAATTCATTTCACCAAGTTGAAGGGAGCTCTGATTCGGAGACCTCACTCTTATTACAAATATGCCACCGTCTAAAAAATTTAGAATTCAAGCCAAGAATTATTTCTTGACTTATCCTCACTGTTCTCTTACAAAAGACGAAGCTCTTACACAGTTACAAAATATTTCTACCCCAGTAAATAAATTATTCTTCAGGGTTTCCAGAGAATTACACGAAGATGGGGAACCTCATCTCCTTGTGCTCATCCAATTCGAAGGCAAGTATGTTTGCACCAACAATAGAACATTCGATCTCACTTCCCCAACCAGGTCAGCACATTTCCATCCGAACATTCAGGGAGCTAAGTCCTCCTCCGATGTTAAAACATACGTGGAGAAAGACAGAGACTTCATTGATTTTGGAGTTTTCCAAATCGATGGCAGATCAAGTAGAGGAGGTTGCCAATCTGCACACGATTCATACGCAAAGGCCATTAATTCAGGATCCACCCTTAATTCCCTTAAAATATTAATGGAGGAACAGCCCAGAGATTATAGTAGAGATTTAGATAAATTAAGGGCTAATTTAGATAGTCATTTCTGCCCTCCTAAACAACTATTTATTTCAAAATGGGACCCACAAAGCTATGTGGTCCCAGATGATATAGAGCAATGGTTAGGTGAGGTTTCCGAAGACCCATTTGCGAGGCCAGTGAAGAATAATAGTAGTGACAGACCATTGAGTCTGATACTGGAGGGGCCAAGCAGAACAGGTAAGACTGCTTGGGCCAGATCATTAGGCGTTCATAATTATATTAGTGGTCATTTAGATTTTAATGCAAAATCTTATTCCAATAATGTAACTTATAACGTCATTGATGACATATCCCTAATAAGAGTGAGGTCTCCGAATTAGAGCTAGTTAAGCCCAGTGATATCTTGTATAGAAGAAAATATATCACGGAAGGCAGGTAGTGTTCCATTGGGCTCCTGGTTCACTACCACGGCCCAAAACACTCTATAGCTACACGGGGGGTCATAGATGTTGCAGTATATAGTTCCCAAAATCGAAAAAAATGGACTCAATTAAGTCCACATCAGACTCACGCTGATTCTGGGCCAGGCCCAGAGTAAGCCGATTTAATAAATTCACAGACCCAGCATTGGTTATAGGCCCAATGTATTGAAGCCATTGGTTGCATTAATGCAACCCCCCCCCCCCATGATTTATTATGTGACAAACTTGCCCAGCAAGTTCTAGGAAAGTCACGGCAAGCATGTCTTTCTAATCCGGATACATTGAATTTGAAAGTTGAATATGCAATGATTTCATTCCGACAACATTCAATCATCTACAGTGAATAGTACAGACATGTGGGGCCCACTTTTAAAAATGCGCGTCCATCCGGTAATATTGTAACGGATGGACGCCACGTGTGTGAACTGGATCAATAAGGCTATTAAGGGTTCTAGTATATATGGTACTCCAGTCTCCAATTCATTTCACCAAGTTGAAGGGAGCTCTGATTCGGAGACCTCACTCTTATTACAAATATGCCACCGTCTAAAAAATTTAGAATTCAAGCCAAAAATTATTTCTTGACTTATCCCCACCATTCTCTTACAAAAGACGAAGCTCTTAAACAGTTACAAAATATTTCTACCCCAGTAAATAAATTATTTATTAGGGTTTCCAGAGAATTACACGAAGATGGGGAACCTCTTCTCCATGTGCTCATCCAATTCGAAGGCAAGTATATCTGCACCAACAATAGAGCATTCGACCTCACTTCCCCAACCATGTCAGCACATTTCCATCCGAACATTCAGGGAGCTAAGACCTCCTCCGATGTTAAAACATACATGGAGAAAGACAGAGACTTCATTGATTTTGGAGTTTTCCAAATTGATGGCAGATCAAGTAGAGGAGGTTGCCAATCTGCCAACGATTCATACGCAAAGTCCATTAATTCAGGATCCACCATTAATGCCCTTAAAATATTAATAGAGGAACAGCCCAGAGATTATATTAGAGATTTAGATAAATTAAGGGCTAATTTAGATAGACATTTCTGCCCTCCTAAACAACTATTTA
Organism: Nicotiana tomentosiformis; assembly: GCF_000390325.3. Taxonomy (NCBI): domain Eukaryota; kingdom Viridiplantae; phylum Streptophyta; class Magnoliopsida; order Solanales; family Solanaceae; genus Nicotiana; species Nicotiana tomentosiformis. The sequence goes on from NC_090813.1 coordinate 72,463,288, forward strand.
TTTCAAAATGGGACCGACAAAGCTATGTGGTCCCAGATGATATAGAGCAATGGTTAGGTGAGGTTTTCGAAGACCCATCTGCGAGACCAGTGATGAATAATAGTAGTGACAGACCATTGAGTCTGATACTGGAGGAGCCAAGCAGAACAGGTAAGACTGCTTGGGCCAGATCATTAGGAGTTCATAATTATATTAGTGGTCATTTAGATTTTAATGCAAAATCTTATTCCAATAATGTATCTTATAACGTCATTGATGACATATCCCTAATAAGAGTGAGGTCTCCGAATCAGAGCTAGTTAAGCCCAGTGATATCTTGTACAGAAGAAAATATATCACGGAAGGCAGGTAGTGTTCCATTGGGCTCCTGGTCCACTACCACGGCCCAAAACACTCTATAGCTGCGGGGGGTCATAGATGCTGCAGTATCTAGTTCCCTATTGTGATGCTATCGAACTCCGCTCGTTCAACCCTTGGGTTAAAGCTTGAACAACCTAATCATCTGTGACCGGTGGCAACTCCATACGTTCCATTTGAAATCGGGATACGAATTCCCTCAACATTTCATTATCCCTTTGTCTTACCTTGAAAAGGTCCGATTTCCTCGGTGCGACCTTTATGGCCCCGGCGTGTGCCTTTACGAAAGAATTTGCTAACATGGAAAATAAGTCGATGGAATTTGGTTGCAGGTTGTGATACCAAATCATTTCTCCCTTCGAAAGGGTCTCTCCGAATATTTTCAACAGCACAGATTCAATTTCCTCATCTTCTAAATTGTTACCCTTGATGGGGCATGTATATGAAGTAACATGCTCGTTGGGATCAGTGGTCCCATTATATTTTGGAATAGGTTTCAGAGCCGCACTTGGAGGAAATGACTTTTGTACAAACTTCTTCGAATCCATCCATTTCAAGATTGGCTGTGCCCCCGGTATCTGGTCAACTCGAGAGTTGTATGTCTCCGCTTTTTATTGTTGGCTTCGATTCTCTTCTCCCCCGATTCAATTATTTTGGTGAGCTCCTCGAACATTTTTATTACCATAGGATCAGTCCTCGATTCGTTACCATTCGACCTTTCCGATACTGGATCGGTACGGCGAGTAATTTCCGGCTCGACCCTATTCGGAGCTCTAAAAAAAAAAGTAAGCCCATTTAATAAATTCACAGACCCAGCATTGGTTATAGGCCCAAGGTATTGAAGTCATTGGTTGCATTAATGCAACCACCCCCCTATGATTTATAATGTGACAAACTTGCCCAGCAAGTTCTAGGAAAGTCACGGCAAGCATGACTTTCTAATCCGGATATATTTAATTTGAAATTTGTATATGCAATGATTACATTCCGACAACATTCAATCATCTACAGTGAATAGTACAGACATGTGGGGCCCACTTTTAAAAATGCGCATCCATCCGATAATATTATAACGGATGGATGCCACGTGTGTGAACTGGATCAATAAGGCTATTAAGGGATCTAGTATATATGGTACTCCAGTCTCCAATTCATTTCACCAAGTTGAAGGGAGCTCTGATTCGGAGACCTCACTCTTATTACAAATATGCCACCGTCTACAAAATTTAGAATTCAAGTCAAGAATTATTTCTTGACTTATCCCCACTGTTCTCTTACAAAAGACGAAGCTCTTACACAGTTACAAAATATTTCTACCCCAGTAAATAAATTATTTATAAGGGTTTCCAGAGAATTACACGAAGATAGGGAACCTCATCTCCATGTGCTCAAGGAGGTAGCCAATCTTCCAACGATTCATACGCAAAGGCCATTAATTCAGGATCCACCATTAATGCCCTTAAAATATTAATGGAGGAACAGCCCAGAGATTATATTAGAGATTTAGATAAATTAAGGGCCAATTTAGATAGACATTTCTGCCCTCCTAAACAACAATTTATTTCAAAATGGGACCCACAAAGCTATGTGGTCCCAGATGATATAGAGCAATGGTTAGGTGAGGTTTTCGAAGACCCACCTGCGAGGCCAGTGAAGAATAATAGTAGTGACAGACCATTGAGTCTGATACTGGAGGGGCCAAGCAGAACAGGTAAGACTGCTTGGGCCAGATCATTAGGGGTTCATAATTATATTAGTGGTCATTTAGATTTTATTGCAAAATCTTATTCCAATAATGTAACTTATAACGTCATTAATGACATATCCCTAATAAAAGTGAGGTCTCCGAATTAGAGCTAGTTAAGCCCAGTGATATCTTGTACAGAAGAAAATATATCACGGAAGGCAGGTAGTATTCCATTGGGCTCCTGGTTCACTACCACGGCCCAAAACACTCTATAGCTACGGGGGGTCATAGATGTTGCAGTATATAGTTCCCAAAATCGAAAAAAATGGACTCAATTAAGTCCACATCAGACTCACGTTGATTCTGGGCCAGGCCCAGAGTAAGCCGATTTAATAAATTCACAGACCCGACATTGGTTATAGGCCCAATGTATTGAAGCCATTTGTTGCATTAATGCAACCCCTCCCCCCCCCCCCCCATGATTTATTATGTGACAAACTTGCCCAGCAAATTCTAGGAAAGTCACGGCAAGCATGACTTTCTAATCCGGATGCATTGAATTTGAAATTTGAATATGCAATGATTTCATTCCGACAACATTCAATCATCTACAGTGAATAGTACAGACATGTGGGGCCCACTTTTAAAAATGCGCGTCCATCCGGTAATATTGTAACGGATGGATGCCACGTGTGTGAACTGGATCAATAAGGCTATTAAGGGTTCTAGTATATATGGTACTCCAGTCTCCAATTCATTTCACCAAGTTGAAGGGAGCTCTGATTCGGAGACCTCACTCTTATTACAAATATGCCACCGTCTAAAAAATTTAGAATTCAAGCCAAGAATTATTTCTTGACTTATCCCCACCATTCTCTTACAAAAGACGAAGCTCTTAAGCAGTTACAAAATATTTCTACCCCAGTAAATAAATTATTTATTAGGGTTTCCAGAGAATTACACGAAGATGGGGAACCTCTTCTCCATGTGCTCATCCAATTCAAAGGCAAGTATATCTGCACCAATAATAGAGCATTCGACCTCACTTCCCCAACCAGGTCAGCACATTTCCATCCGAACATTCAGGGAGCTAAGACCTCCTCCGATGTTAAAACATACGTGGAGAAAGACAGATACTTCATTGATTTTGGAGTTTTCCAAATTGATGGCAGATCAAGTAGAGGAGGTTGCCAATCTGCCAACGATTCATACGCAAAGTCTATTAATTCTGGATCCACCATTAATGCCCTTAAAATATTAATAGAGGAACAGCCCAGAGATTATATTAGAGATTTAGATAAATTAAGGGCTAATTTAGATAGACATTTCTGCCCTCCTAAACAACTATTTATTTCAAAATGGGACCCACAAAGCTATGTGGTCCCAGATGATATAGAGCAATGGTTAGGTGAGGTTTTCGAAGACCCATCTGCGAGGCCAGTGAAGAATAATAGTAGTGACAGACCATTGAGTCTGATACTGGAGGGGCCAAGCAGAACAGGTAAGACTGCTTGGGCCAGATCATTAGGAGTTCATAATTATATTAGTGGCCATTTAGATTTTAATGCAAAATCTTATTCCAATAATGTAACTTATAACGTCATTGATGACATATCCCTAATAAGAGTGAGGTCTCCAAATCAGAGCTAGTTAAGCCCAGTGATATCTTGTACAGAAGAAAATATATCACGGAAGGCAGGTAGTGTTCCATTGGGCTCCTGGTCCACTACCATGGCCCAAAATACTCTATAGCTACGGGGGGTCATAGATTCTGCAGTATCTAGTTCCCCTAAAAATCGAAAAAACATGGACTCAATTAAGTCCACATCAGACTCACGCTGATTCTGGGCCAGGCCCAGAGTAAGCCCATTTAATAAATTCGCAGACCCAACATTGGTTATAGGCCCAAGGTATTGAAGTCATTGGTTGCATTAATGCAACCACCCCCCTATGATTTATAATGTGACAAACTTGCCCAGCAAGTTCTAGGAAAGTCACGGCAAGCATGACTTTCTAATCCGGATATATTTAATTTGAATTTTGTATATGCAATGATTACATTCCGACAACATTCAATCATCTACAGTGAATAGTACAGATATGTGGGGCCCACTTTTAAAAATGCCCGACCATCCGATAATATTATAACGGATGGACGCCACGTGTGTGAACTGGATCAATAAGGCTATTAAGGGATTTAGTATATATGGTACTCCAGTCTCCAATTCCTTTCACCAAGTTGAAGGGAGCTCTGATTCGGAGACCTAACTCTTATTACAAATATGCCACCATTTACAAAATTTAGAATTCAAGCCAAGAATTATTTCGTGACTTATCCCCACTGTTCTCTTACAAAAGACGAAGCTCTTACACAGTTACAAAATATTTCTACCCCAGTAAATAAATTATTTATAAGGGTTTCCAGAGAATTACACGAACATGGGGAACCTCATCTCCATGTGCTCAAGGAGGTAGCCAATCTTCCAACGATTCATATGCAAAGGCCATTAATTCAGGATCCACCATTAATGCCCTTAAAATATTAATGGAGGAACAGCCCAGAGATTATATTAGAGATTTAGGTAAATTAAGGGCTAATTTAGATAGATATTTCTGCCCTCCTAAACAACAATTTATTTCAAAATGGGACCCACAAAGCTATGTGGTCCCAGATGATATAGAGCAATGGTTAGGTGAGGTTTTCAAAGACCCATCTGCGAGGCCAGTGAAGAATAATAGTAGTAACAGACCATTGAGTCTGATACTGGAGGGGCCAAGCATAACAGGTAAGACTGCTTGGGCCAGATCATTAGGGGTTCATAATTATATTAGTGGTCATTTAGATTTTATTGCAAAATCTTATTCCAATAATGTAACTTATAACGTCATTGATGACATATCCCTAATAAGAGTGAGGTCTCCGAATCAGAGCTAGTTAATTCCAATGATATCTTGTACAGAAGAAAATATATCACGGAAGGCAGGTAGTGTTCCATTGGGCTCCTGGTCCACTACCACGGCCCAAAACACTATATAGCTACGGGGGGTCATAGATGCTGCAGTATATAGTTCCCCCCAAAATCAAAAAAAAATGGACTCAATTAAGTCCACATCAGACTCACGCTGATTCTGGGCCAGGCCCAGAGTAAGCCCATTTAATAAATTCACACACCCAACATTGGTTATAGGCCCAATGTATTGAAGACATTGGTTGCATTAATGCAACCCCCCCCCCCCCCATGATATATAATGTGACAAACATGCCCAGCAAGTTCTAGGAAAGTCACGGCAAGCATTGACTTTCTAATCCGGATACATTTAATTTGAAATTTGAATACGCAATGATTACATTCCGACAACATTCAATCATCTACAGTGAATAGTACAGACATGTAGGGCCCACTTTTAAAAATGCGCGACCATCCGATAATATTATAATGGATGGACGCCACGTGTGTGAACCGGATCAATAAGGCTATTAAGGGTTCTAGTATATATGGTACTCCAGTCTCAAATTCATTTCACCAAGTTGAAGGGAGCTCTGATTCGGAGACCTCACTCTTATAACAAATATGCCACCGTCTAAAAAATTTACAATTCAAGCCAAGAATTATTTCTTGACTTATCCCTACTGTTCTCTTACAAAAGACGAAGCTCTTACACAGTTACAAAATATTTCTACCCTCATAAATAAATTATTTATTAGGGTTTCCAGAGAATTACATGAACATGGGGAACCTCATCTCCATGTGCTCTAGGAGGTTGCCAATCTGCCAACGATTCATACGCAAAGGCCATTAATTCAGGATCCACCATTAATGCCCTTAAAATATTAATGGAGGAACAGCCCAGAGATTATATTAGATATTTAGATAAATTAAGGGCTAATTTAGATAGATATTTCTTCCCTCCTAAACAACTATTTATTTTAAAATGGGATCCACAAAGCTATGCGGTCCCAGATGATATAGAGCAATGGTTAGATGAGGTTTTCCAAGACCCATCTGCGAGGCCAGTGAAGAATAATAGTAGTGATAGACCATTGAGTCTGATACTGGAGGAGCCAAGCAGAACAGGTAAGAATGCTTGGGCCAGATCATTAGGCATTCATAATTATATTAGTGGTCATTTAGATTTTAATGCAAAATCTTATTCCAATAATGTAACTTATAACATCATTGATGACATATCCCTAATAAGAGTGAGGTCTCCGAATCAGAGCTAGTTATGCCCAGTGATATCTTGTACAGAATAATATATATCACGAAAGGCAGGTAGTGTTCCATTGGGCTCCTGGTCCACTACCACGGCCCAAAACACTCTATAGCTACGGGGGGTCATAAATGCTGCAGTATCTAGTTCCCCCCAAAATCGAAAAAAAATGGACTCAATTAAGTCCACATCAAACTCACGTTGATTCTGGGCCAGGCCCAGAGTAAGCCCATTTAATAAATTCACAGATCCAGCATTGGTTATAGGCCCAATGTATTGAAGCCATTGGTTGCATTAATGCAACCCCCCCCCCCCCCCATGATATATAATGTGACAAACATGCCCAGCAAGTTCTAGGAAAGTCACGGCAAGCATTGACTTTCTAATCCGGATACATTTAATTTGAAATTTGAATATGCAATGATTACACTCCGACAACATTCAATCATCTACAGTGAATAGTACAGATATGTGGGGCCCACTTTTAAAAATACGCGACCATCCGATAATATTATAACGGATGGACGCCACGTGTGTGAACTGGATCAATAAGGCTATTAAGGGTTCTAGTATATATGGTACTCCAGTCTCCAATTCATTTCACCAAGTTGAAGGGAGCTCTGATTCGGAGGCCTCACTCTTATTACAAATATGCCACCGTCTAAAAATTTAGAATTCAAGCCAAGAATTATTTCTTGACTTATCCCCACTGTTCTCTTACAAAAGACGAAGCTCTTACACAGTTACAAAATATTTCTACCCCAGTAAATAAATTATTTATTAGGGTTTCGAGAGAATTACACGAAGATGGGGAACCTCATCTCCATGTGCTCAAGGAGGTTGCCAATCTGCCGACGATTCATACGCAAAGGCCATTAATTCAGGATCCACCATTAATGCCCTTAAAATATTAATGGAGGAACAGCCCAGAGATTATATTAGAGATTTAGATAAATTAAGGGCTAATTTAGATAGACATTTCTGCCCTCCTAAACAACTATTTATTTCAAAATGGGACCCACAAAGCTATGTGGTCCCAGATGATATAGAGCAATGGTTAGGTGAGGCTTTCGAAGACCCATCTGCGAGGCCAGTGAAGAATAATAGTAGTGACAGACCATTGAGTCTGATACTGGAGGGGCCAAGCAGAACAGGTAAGACTGCTTCGGCCAGATCATTAGGCGTTCATAATTATATTAGTGGTCATTTAGATTTTAATGCAAAATCTTATTCCAATAATGTAACTTATAACGTCATTGATGACATATCCCTAATAAGAGTGAGGTCTCCGAATCAGAGCTAGTTAAGCCCAGTGATATCTTGTACAGAAGAAAATATATCACGGAAGGCAGGTAGTGTTCCATTGGGCTCCTAGTCCACTACCACGGCCCAAAACACTCTATAGCTACGGGGGGTCATAGATGTTGCAGTATCTAGTTCCCCCCAAAATCGAAAAAACATGGACTCAATTAGGTCCACATTAGACTCACGCTGATTCTGGGCCAGGCCCAGAGTAAGCCCATTTAATAAATTCACAGACCCAGCATTGGTTATAGGCCCAAGGTATTGAAGCCATTGGTTGCATTAATGCAACCCCCCCCCCCCATGATATATAATGTGACAAACTTGCCTAGCAAGTTCTAGGAAAGTCACGGCAAGCATGACTTTCTAATCCGGATACATTTAATTTGAAATTTGAATATGCAATGATTACATTCCGACAACATTCAATCATCTACAGTGAATAGTACAGACATGTGGGGCCCACTTTTGAAAATGCGCGTCCATTCGATAATATTATAACGGATGGACGCCACGTGTGTGAACTGGATCAATAAGGCTATTAAGGATTCTAGTATATATGGTACTCCAGTCTCCAATTCATTTCACCAAGTTGAAGGGAGCTCTGATTCGGAGGCCTCACTCTTATTACAAATATGCCACTGTCTAAAAAATTTAGAATTCAAGCCAAGAATTATTTCTTGACTTATCCCCACCATTCTCTTACAAAAGACGAAGCTCTTACACAGTTACAAAATAATTCTACCCCAGTAAATAAAGTATTTATTAGGGTTTCCAGAGAATTACACAAAGATGGGGAATCTCATCTCCATGTGCTCATCCAATTCGAAGGCAAGTATGTCTGCACCAACAATAGAAAATTCGACCTCACTTCCCCAACCAGGTCAGCACATTTCCATCCGAACATTCAGGGAGCTAAGTCCTCCTCCGATGTTAAAACATACGTGGAGAAAGATGGAGACTTCATTGATTTTGGCGTTTTCCAAATCGATGGCAGATCAAGTAGAGGAGGTTGCCAATCTGCCAATGATCCATACGCAAAGGCCATTAATTCAGTATCCACCATTAATGCCCTTAAAATATTAATGGAGGAACAGCCCAGAGATTATATTATAGATTTAGATAAATTAAGGGCTAATTTAGATAGACATTTCTGCCCTCCTAAAAAACTATTTATTTCAAAATGGGACCCACAAAGCTATGTGGTCCCAGATGATATAGGGCAATGGTTAGGTGAGGTTTTCGAAGACCCATCTGTGAGGCCAGTGAAGAATAATAGTACTGACAGACCATTGAGTCTGATACTGGAGGGGCCAAGCAGAACAGGTAAGACTGCTTGGGCCAGATCATTAGGCGTTCATAATTATATTAGTGGTCATTTAGATTTTAATGCAAAATCTTATTCCAATAATGTAACTTATATCGTCATTGATGACATATCCCTTATAAGAGTGAGGTCTCCGAATCAGAGCTAGTTAAGCCCAGTGATATCTTGTACAGAAGAAAATATATCACGGAAGGCAGGTAGTGTTCCATTGGGCTCCAGGTCCACTACCATGGCCCAAAACACTCTATAGCTACGGGGGGTCATAGATGCTGCAGTATCTAGTTCCCCCCAAAATCGAAAAAACATGGACTCAATAAGGTCCACATCAGACTCACGCTGATTCTGGGCCAGGCCCAGAGTAAGCCCATTTAATAAATTCACAGACCCAGCATTGGTTATAGGCCCAAGGTATTGAAGCCATTGGTTGCATTAATGCAACCCCCCCCCCCATGATATATAATGTGACAAACTTGCCCAGAAAGTTCTAGGAAAGTCACGGCAAGCATGACTTTCTAATCCAGATACATTTAATTTGAAATTTGAATATGCAATGATTACATTCCGACAACATTCAATCATCTACAGTGAATAGTACAGACATATGGGGCCCACTTTTGAAAATGCGCGTCTATCCGGTAATATTATAAGGGATGGACGCCACGTATGTGAACTGGATCAATAAGGCTATTAAGGGTTCTAGTATATATGGTACTCCAGTCTCCAATTCATTTCACCAAGTTGAAGGGAGCTCTAATTCGGAGACCTCACTCTTATTACAAATATGCCACCGTCTAAAAAATTTAGAATTCAAGCCAAGAATTATTTCTTGACTTATCCCCACCGTTCTCTTACAAAAGACGAAGCTCTTACACAGTTACAAAATATTTCTACCCCAGTAAATAAAGTATTTATTAGGGTTTCCAGATAATTACACGAAGATGGGGAACCTCATCTCCATGTGCTCATCCAATTCAAAGGCAAGTATGTCTGCACCAACAATAGAACATTCGACCTCACTTCCCCAACCAGGTCATCACATTTCCATCCGAACATTCAGGGAGCTAAGTCCTCCTCCGATGTTAAAACATACGTGGAGAAAGACGGAGACTTCATTGATTTTGGAGTTTTCCAAATCGATGGCAGATCAAGTAGAAGAGGTTGCCAATCTGCCAACGATTCATATGCAAAGGCCATTAATTCAGGATCCACCATTAATGCCCTTAAAATATTAATGGAGGAACAACCCAGAGATTATATTAGAGATTTAGATAAATTAAGGGCTAATTTAGATAGACATTTCTGCCTCCTAAACAACTATTTATTTCAAAATGGGACCCACAAAGCTATGTGGTCCCAGATGATATAGAGCAATGGTTAGGTGAAGTTTTCGAAGACCCATCTGCGAGGCCAGTGAAGAATAACAGTAGTGACAGACCATTGAGTCTGATACTGGAGGGGCCAAGCAGAACAGTAAGACTGCTTGGGCCAGATCATTAGGCGTTCATAATTATATTAGTGGTCATTTAGATTTTAATGCAAAATCTTATTCCAATAATGTAACTTATAACGTCATTGATGACATATCCCTAATAAGAGTGAGGTCTCTGAATCAGAGCTAGTTAAGCCCAGTGATATCTTGTACAGAAGAAAATATATCACGGAAGGCAGGTAGTGTTCCATTGGGCTTCTGGTCCACTACCACGGCCCAAAACACTCTATAGCTACGGGGGTCATAGATGCTGCAGTATCTAGTTCCCCCCAAAATCGAAAAAACATGGACTCAATTAAGTCCACATCAGACTCACGCTGATTCTGGACCTGGCCCAGAGTAAGCCCATTTAATAAATTCACAGACCCAGCATTGGTTATAGGCCCAAGGTATTGAAGCTATTGGTTGCATTAATGCAGCAAACCCCCCTATGATATATAATGTGACAAACTTGCCCAGCAAGTCCTAGGAAAGTCACGGCAAGCATGACTTTCTAATCCGGATACATTTAATTTTAAATTTGAATATGCAATGATTACATTCCGACAACATTCAATCATCTACAGTGAATAGTACAGACATGTGGGGGCCACTTTTAAAAATGCGCGTCCATCCGGTAATATTATAACGGATGGACGCCACGTGTGTGAACTGGATCAATAAGGCAATTAAGAATTCTAGTATATATGGTACTCCAGTCTCCAATTCATTTCCCCAAGTTGAAGGAAGCTCTGATTCGGAGACCTCACTCTTATTACAAATATGCCACCGTCTAAAAAATTTAGAATTCAAGCCAAGAATTATTTCTTGACTTATCCCCACCATTCTCTTACAAAAGACGAAGCTCTTACACAGTTACAAAATATTTCTACCCCAGTAAATAAAGTATTTATTAGGGTTTCCAGAAAAATACATGAAGATGGGGAACCTCATCTCCATGTGCTCATCCAATTCGAAGGCAAGTATGTCTGCACCAACAATAGAGCATTCGACCTCACTTCCCCAACCAGGTCAGCACATTTCCATCCGAACATTCAGGGAGCTAAGTCCTCCTCCGATGTTAAAACATACGTGGAGAAAGACGGAGACTTCATTGATTTTGGAGTTTTCCAAATCGATGGCAGATCAAGTAGAGGAGGTTGCCAATCTGCCAACGATTCATACGCAAAGGCCATTAATTCAGGATCAACCATTAATACCCTTAAAATATTAATGGAGGAACAGCCCAGAGATTATATTACAGATTTAGATAAATTAAGGGCTAATTTAGATAGACATTTCTGCCCTCCTAAACAACTATTTATTTCAAAATGGGACCCACAAACCTATGTGGTCCCAGATGATATAGGGCAATGGTTAGGTGAGGTTTTCGAAGACCCATGTGCGAGGCCAGTGAAGAATAATAGTAGTGACAGACCACTGAGTCTGATACTGGAGGGGCCAAGCAAAACAGGTAAGACTACTTGGGCCAGATCATTAGGCGTTCATAATTATATTAGTGGTCATTTAGATTTTAATGCAAAATCTTATTCCAATAATGTAACTTATAACGTCATTGATCACATATCCCTAATAAGAGTGAGGTCTCCGAATCAGAGCTAGTTAAGCCCAGTGATATCTTGTACAGAAGAAAATATATCACGGAAGGCAGGTAGTGTTCCATTGGGCTCGTGGTCCACTACCACGGCCCAAAACACTCTATAGCTACGAGGGTTCATAGATGTTGCAGTATCTAGTTCCCCCCAAAATCGAAAAAACATGGACTCAATTAAGTCCACATCAGACTCACGCTGATTCTGGGCCAGGCCCAGAGTAAGCCCATTTAATAAATTCACAGACCCAGCATTGGTTATAGGCCCAAGGTATTGAAGCCATTGGTTGCAATAATGCAACCACCCCCCCCCCATGATTTATAATGTGACAAACTTGCCCAGCAAGTTCTAGGAAAGTCACAGCAAGCATGACTTTGTAATCCGGATACATTTAATTTGAAATTTGAATATGCAATGATTACATTCCGCCAACATTCAATCATCTACAGTGAATAGTACAGACATGTGGGGCCCACTTTTAAAAATACGCGTCCATCCGGTAATATTATAACGGATGGACGCCACGTGTGTGAACTGGATCAATAAGGCTATTAAGGGTTCTAGTATATATGGTACTCCAGTCTCCAATTCATTTCACCAAGTTGAAGGGAGCTCTGATTCGGAGACTTCACTCTTATTACAAATATGCCACCGTCTAAAAAATTTAGAATTCAAGCCAAGAATTATTTCATGACTTATCCCCACCGTTCTCTTACAAAAGACGAAGCTCTTACACAGTTACAAAATATTTCTACCCCAGTAAATAAAGTATTTATTAGGGTTTCCAGAGAATTACACGAAGATGGGGAACCTCATCTCCATGTGCTCATCCAATTCGAAGGCAAGTATGTCTGCACCAACAATAGAACATTCGACCTCACTTCCCCAACCAGGTCATCACATTTCCATCCGAACATTCAGGGAGCTAAGTCCTCCTCCGATGTTAAAACATACGTGGAGAAAGACGGAGACTTCATTGATTTTGGAGTTTTCCAAATCGATGGCAGATCAAGTAGGGGAGGTTGCCAATCTGCCAACGATTCATATGCAAAGGCCATTAATTCAGGATCCACCATTAATGCCCTTAAAATATTAATGGAGGAACAGCCCAGAGATTATATTAGAGATTTAGATAAATTAAGGGCTAATTTAGATAGACATTTCTGCCCTCCTAAATAACTATTTATTTCAAAATGGGACCCACAAAGCTATGTGGTCCCAGATGTTATAGAGCAATGGTTAGGTGAGGTTTTCGAAGACCCATCTGCGAGGCCAGTGAAGAATAATAGTAGTGACAGACCATTGAGTCTGATACTAGAGGGGCCAAGCAGAACAGGTAAGACTGCTTGGGCCAGATCATTAGGCGTTCATAATTATATTAGTGGTCATTTAGATTTTAATGCAAAATCTTATTCCAATAATGTAACTTATAACGTCATTGATGACATATCCCTAATAAGAGTGAGGTCTCCGAATCAGAGCTAGTTAAGCCCAGTGATATCTTGTACAGAAGAAAATATATCACGGAAGGCAGGTAGTGTTCCATTGGGCTCGTGGTCCACTACCACGGCCCAAAACACTCTATAGCTACGAGGGTTCAAAGATGTTGCAGTATCTAGTTCCCCCCAAAATCGAAAAAATATGGACTCAATTAAGTCCACATCAGACTCACGTTGATTCTGGGCCAGGCCCAGAGTAAGCCCATTTAATAAATTCACATACCCAGCATTGATTATAGGCCCAAGGTATCGAAGCCATTGGTTGCATTAATGCAACCCCCCCCCCACCCCCATGATTATAATGTGACAAACTTGCCCAGCAAGTTATAGGAAAGTCACGGCAAGCATGACTTTCTAATCCGGATAAATTTAATTTGAAATTTGAATATGCAATGATTACATTCCGACAACATTCAATCATCTACAGTGAATAGTATAGACATGTGGGGCCCACTTTTAAAAATGCGCGTCCATCCGGTAATATTATAACGGATGGACGCCACGTGTGTGAACTGGATCAATAAGGCTATTAAGGGTTCTAGTATATATGGTACTCCAGTCTCCAATTCATTTCACCAAGTTGAAGGGAGCTCTGATTCGGAGACCTCACTCTTATTACAAATATGCCGCCGTCTAAAAAATTTAGAATTCAAGCCAAGAATTATTTCTTGACTTGTCCCCATCGTTATTTACCAAAGACGAAGCTCTTACACAGTTACAAAATATTTCTACCCTAGTAAATAAATTATTTATTAGGGTTTCCAGAGAATTACACGAAGATGGGGAACCTCATCTCCATGTGCTCATCTAATTCGAAGGCAAGTATGTCTGCACCAACAATAGAGCGTTCGACCTCACTTCCCCAACCAGGTCAGCACAATTCCATCTGAACATTCAGGGAGCTAAGTCCTCCTCCGATGTTAAAACATACGTGGAGAAAGACGGAGACTTCATTGATTTTGGAGTTTTCCAAATCGATGGCAGATCAAGTAGAGGAGGTTGCCAATCTGCCAACGATTCATATGCAAAGGACATTAATTCAAGATCCACCATTAAAGCCCTTAAAATATTAATGGAGGAACAGCCCAAAGATTATATTAGAGATTTAGATAAATTAAGGGCTAACTTAGATAGACATTTCTGCCCTCCTAAACAACTATTTATTTTAAAATGGGACCAACAAAGCTATGTGGTCCCAAATGATATAGAGCAATGGTTAGGTGAGGTTTTCGAAGACCCACCTGCGAGGCCAGTGATGAATAATAGTAGTGACAGACCATTGAGTCTGATACTGGAGGGGCCAAGCAGAACAGGTAAGACTGCTTGGGCCAAATCATTAGGCGTTCATAATTATATTAGTGGTCATTTAGATTTTAATGCAAAATCTTATTCCAATAATGTAACTTATAACGTCATTGATGACATATCCCTAATAAGAGTGAGGTCTCCGAATCAGAGCTAGTTAAGCCCAGTGATATCTTGTACAGAAGAAAATATATCACGGAAGGCAGGTAGTGTTCCATTGGGCTCCTGGTCCACTGCCACGGCCCAAAACACTCTATAGCTACGGGGGGTCATAGATGCTGCAGTATCTAGTTCCCCCCAAAATCGAAAAAACATGGACTCAATTAAGTCCACATCAGACTCACGCTGATTCTGGGCCAGGCCCAGAGTAAGCCTATTTAATTCATTCACAGACCCAACATTGGTTATAGGCTCAAGGTATTGAAGCCATTGGTTGCATTAATGCAACCCCCCCCCCCCCTTATGATTTATAATGTGACAAACTTGCCCTGCAAGTTCTAGGAAAGTCACGGTAAGCATGACTTTGTAATCCGGATACATTTAATTTGAAATTTGAATATGCAATGATTACATTCCGACAACATTCAATCATGTACAGTGAATAGTACAGACATATGGGGCCCACTTTTAAAAATGCGCGTCCATCCGGTAATATTATAACGGATGGATGCCACGTGTGTGAACTGGATCAATAAGGCAATTAAGGGTTCTAGTATATATGGTACTCCAGTCTCCAATTCATTTCACCAAGTTGAAGGGAGCTCTGATTCGGAGACCTCACTCTTATTACAAATATGCCACCGTCTAAAAAATATAGAATTCAAGCCAAGAATTATTTCTTGACTTATCCCCATCGTTCTCTTACAAAAGACGAAGCTCTTACACAGTTACAAAATATTTCTACCCCAGTAAATAAATTATTTATTAGGGTTTCCAGAGAATTACACGAAGATGGGGAACCTCATCTCCATGTGCTCAAGGAGGTTGCCAATCTGCCAACGATTCATACGCAAAGGCCATTAATTTAGGATCCACCATTAATGCCCTTAAAATATTAATGGAGGAACAGCCGAGAGATTATATTAGAGATTTAGATAAATTAAGGGCTAATTTAGATAGACATTTCTGCCCTCCTAAACAATTATTTATTTTAAAATGGGACCCACAAAGCTATGTGGTCCCAGATGATATAGAGCAATGGTTAGGTGAGGTTTTCGAAGACCTATCTGTGAGGCCAGTGAAGAATAATAGTAGTGACAGACCATTAAATGGTTGGCGACCATTCAACGATTCATACGCAAAGACTAAAGTTACATTATTAGGGATAATGTAATCGTTGCGTATGAATCGTTGAATGGGTCCCATTAAATGGTTGGCGACCATTCAACGATTCATACGCAAAGACTAAAGTTACATTATTAGGGATAATGTAGTCTTTGCGTATAAATCATTGAATGGTCGCCAACCATTTAATGGTCTGTCACTACTATTATTCTTCACTGGCCTCGCAGATGGGTCTTCGAAAACCTCACCTAACCATTGCTCTATATCATCTGGGACCACATAGCTTTGTGGGTCCCATTTTGAAATAAATAGTTATTTAAGAGGGCAGAAATGTCTATCTAAATTAGCCCTTAATTTATCTAAATCTCTAATATAATCTCTGGGCTATTCCTCCATTAATATTTTAAGGGCATTAATGGTGGATCCTGAATTAATGGCCTTTGCGTATGAATCGTTGGCAGATTGGCAACCTCC
The DNA here is from genome assembly GCF_000390325.3 of Nicotiana tomentosiformis. Classification (NCBI taxonomy): domain Eukaryota; kingdom Viridiplantae; phylum Streptophyta; class Magnoliopsida; order Solanales; family Solanaceae; genus Nicotiana; species Nicotiana tomentosiformis. The sequence goes on from NC_090813.1 coordinate 72,479,816, forward strand.
TCTACTTGATCTGCCATCGATTTGGAAAACTCCAAAATCAATGAAGTCTCCGTCTTTCTCCACGTATGTTTTAACATCGGAGGAGGACTTAGCTGCCTAAATGTTCGGATGGAAATGTGCTAACCTGGTTGGGGAAGTGAGGTCGAATGCTCTATTGTTGGTGCAGACATACTTGCCTTCGAATTGGATGAGCACATGGAGATGAGGTTCCCCATCTTCGTGTAATTCTCTGGAAATCCTAATAAATAATTTATTTACTGGGGTAGAAATATTTTGTAACTGTGTAAGAGCTTCGTCTTTTGTAAGAGAATGGTGGGGATAAGTCAAGAAATAATTCTTGGCTTGAATTCTAAATTTTTTAGACGGTGGCATATTTGTAATAAGAGTGAGGTCTCCGAATCAGAGCTCCCTTCAACTTGGTGAAATGAATTGGAGACTGGAGTACCATATATACTAGAACCCTTAATAGCCTTATTGATCCAGTTCACACACGTGGCGTCCATCCGTTATAATATTACCGGATGGACGCGCATTTTTAAAAGTGGGCCCCACATGTCTGTACTATTCACTGTAGATGATTGAATGTTGTCGGAATGTAATCATTGCATATTCAAATTTCAAATTAAATGTATCCGTATTAGAAAGTCATGCTTGCCGTGACTTTCCTAGAACTTACTGGGCATGTTTGTCACATTATATATCAATGGAGGGGTGGTTGCATTAATGCAACCAATGGCTTCAATACCTTGGGCCTATAACCAATGCTGGGTCTGTGAATTTATTAAATGGGCTTACTCTAGGCCTGGCCCAGAATCAGCGTGAGTCTGAATTGGACTTAATTGAGTCCTTTTTTTTTCTATTTTGGGGGGGGGAACTAGATACTGCAGCATTATGACCCCCCGTAGCTATAGAGGGTAGCTATAGAGTATTTTGGGCCGTGGTAGTGGACCAGGGGCCCAATGGAACACTACCTGCCTTCCGTGATATATTTTCTTCAGTACAAGATATCACTAGGCTTAACTAGCTCTGATTCGGAGACCTCACTCTTATTAGGGATATGTCATCAATGACGTTATAAGTTACATTATTGGAATAAGATTTTGCATTAAAATCTAAATGACCACTAATATAATTATGAACGCCTAATGATCTGGCCCAAGCAGTCTTACCTGTTCTGCTTGGCCCCTCCAGTATCAGACTCAATGGTCTGTCACTACTATTATTCTTCACTGGCCTTGGAGATGGGTTTTCGAAAACCTCACCTAACCATTGCTCTATATCATCTGGGACCACATAGCTTTGTGGGTCCCATTTTGAAATAAATAATTGTTTAGGAGGGCAGAAATGTCTATCTAAATTAGCCCTTAATTTACCTAAATCTCTAATATAATCTCTGGGCTGTTCTTCCATTAATATTTTAAGGGCATCAATGGTGGATCCTGAATTAATGGCCTTTGCGTATGAATTGTTTGCAGATTGGCAACCTCCTCTACTTGATCTGCCATCGATTTGGAAAACTCCAAAATCAATGAAGTCTCCGTCTTTCTCCACGTATGTTTTAACATCGGAGGAGGACTTAGCTCCCTGATTGTTCGGATGGAAATGTGCTGACCTGGTTGGGGAAGTGAGGTCGAATGCTCTATTGTTGGTACAGACATACTTGCCTTCGAATTGGATGAGCACATGGAGATGAGGTTCCCCATCTTCGTGTAATTCTCTGGAAACCCTAATAAATAATTTATTTACTGGGGTAAAAATATTTTGTAACTGTGTAAGAGCTTCGTCTTTTGTAAGAGAACAGTGGGGATAAGTCAAGAAATAATTCTTGGCTTGAATTCTAAATTTTTTAGACGGTGGCATATTTGTAATAAGAGTGAGGTCTCCGAATCAGAGCTCCCTTCAACTTGGTGAAATGAATTGGAGACTGGAGTACCATATATACTAGAACCCTTAATAGCCTTATTGATCCAGTTCACACACGTGGCGTCCATCCGTTATAATATTACCGGATGGACGCGCATTTTTAAAAGTGGGCCCCACATGTCTGTACTATTCACTGTAGATGATTGAATGTTGTCAGAATTTAATCATTGCATATTCAAATTTCAAATTAAATGTATCCGGATTAGAAAGTCATGCTTGCCGTGACTTTCCTAGAACTTGCTGGGCATGTTTGTCACATTATATATCATGGGGGGGTGGTTGCATTATTGGCAACCAATGGCTTCAATACCTTGGGCCTATAACCAATGTTGGGTCTGTGAATTTATTAAATGAGCTTACTCTGGGCCTGGCCCAGAATCAGCGTGAGTCTGATGTGGACTTAATTGAGTCCATTTTTTTTCGATTTTGGGGGGAACTAGATACTGCAGCATCTATGACCCCACGTAGCTATGGAGTGTTTTGGGCCGTGGTAGTGGACCAGGAGCCCAATGGAACACTACCTGCCTTCCATGATATATTTTCTTCTGTACAAGATATTACGGGGCTTAACTAGCTCTAATTCGGAGACCTCACTCTTATTAGGGATATGTCATCAATGACGTTATAAGTTACATTATTGGAATAAGATTTTTCATTAAAAACTAAATGACCACTAATATAATTATGAACGCCTAATGATCTGGCCCAAGCAGTCTTACCTGTTCTGCTTGGCCCCTCTAGTATCAGACTCAATGGTCTGTCACTACTATTATTCTTCACTGGCCTCGCAGATGGGTCTTCGAAAACCTCACCTAACCATTGCTCTATATCATCTGGGACCACATAGCTTTGTGGGTCCCATTTTGAAATAAATAGTTGTTTAGGAGGGAAGAAAATCTATCTAAATTAGCCTTTAATTTATCTAAATCTCTAATATAATCTCTGGGCTGTTCCTCCATTAATATTTTAAGGGCATCAATGGTGGATCCTGAATTAATGGCCTTTGCGTATGAATAGTTGGCAGATTGGCAACCTCCTCTACTTGATCTGCCATCGATTTGGAAAACTCCAAAATCAATGAAGTCTCCGTGTTTCTCCACGTATGTTTTAATATCGGAGGAGGACTTAGCTCCCTGATTGTTCGGATGGAAATGTGCTGACCTGGTTGGGGAAGTGAGGTCGAATGCTCTATTGTTGGTGCAGACATACTTGCCTTCGAATTGGATGAGCACATGGAGATGAGGTTCCCCATCTTCGTGTAATTCTCTGGAAATCCTAATAAATAATTTATTTACTGGGGTAAAAATATTTTGTAACTGTGTAAGAGCTTCGTCTTTTGTAAGACAACGGTGGGGATAAGTCAAGAAATAATTCTTGGCTTGAATTCTAAATTTTTTAGACGGTGGCATATTTTTAATAAGAGTGAGGTCTCCGAATCAGAGCTCCCTTCAACTTGGTAAAATGAATTGGAGACTGGAGTACCATATATACTAGAACCCTTAATAGCCTTATTGATCCAATTCACATACGTGGCGTCCATCCGTTATAATATTACCGGATGGACGCGCATTTTTAAAACTGGGCTCCACATGTCTGTACTATTCACTGTAGATGATTGAATGTTGTCGGAATGTAATCATTGCATATTCAAATTTCAAATTAAATGTATCTGGATTAGAAAGTCATGCTTGCCGTGACTTTCCTAGAACTTGCTGGGCAAGTTTGTCACATTATAAATCATAGGGGTGGGGGGGTTGCATTAATGTAACCAATGGCTTCAATACCTTGGGCCTATAACCAATGCTGGGTCTGTGAATTTATTAAATGGGCTTACTCTGGGCCTGGCCCAGAATCAACATGAGTCTAATGTGGACTTAATTGAGTCCATGTTTTTTCGATTTTGGGGGGAACTAGATACTGCAGCATCTATGACCCCCGTAGCTATAGAGTGTTTTGGGCCGTGGTAGTGGACCAGGAGCCCAATGGAACACTACCTGCCTTCCGTGATATATTTTCTTCTGTACAAGATATCACTGGGCTTAACTAGCTCTGATTCGGAGACCTCACTCTTATTAGGGATATGTCATCAATAACGTTATAAGTTACATAATTGGAATAAGATTTTGCATTAAAATCTAAATGACCAATAATATAATTATGAACGCCTAATGATCTGGCCCAAGCAGTCTTACCTGTTCTGCTTGGCCCCTCCAGTATCAGACTCAATGGTCTGTCACTACTATTATTCTTCACTGGCCTCGCAGATGGTTCTTCAAAAACCTCACCTAACCATTGCTCTATATCATCTGGGACCACATAGCTTTGTGGGTCCCATTTTGAAATTAATAGTTGTTTAGGAGGGGGAATAATGTCTATATAAATTAGCCCTTAATTTATCTAAATCTCTAATATAATCTCTGGGCTGTTCCTCCATTAATATTTTAAGGGCATTAATGGTTGATCCTGAATTAATGGCCTTTGCGTATGAATCGTTGGCAGATTGGCAACCTCCCCTACTTGATCTGCCATCGATTTGGAAAACTCCAAAATCAATGAAGTCTCCGTCTTTCTCCACGTATGTTTTAACATCGGAGGAGGACTTAGCTCCCTGAATGTTCGGATGGAAATGTGATGACCTGGTTGGGGAAGTGAGGTCGAATGTTCTATTGTTGGTGCAGACATACTTGCCTTCGAATTGGATGAGCACATGGAGATGAGGTTCCCCATCTTCGTGTAATTCTCTGGAAACCCTAATAAATACTTTATTTACTGGGGTAGAAATATTTTGTAACTGTGTAAGAGCTTCGTCTTTTGTAAGAGAACGGTGGGGATAAGTCATGAAATAATTCTTAGCTTGAATTCTAAATTTTTTGGACGGTGGCATATTTGTAATAAGAGTGAGGTCTCCGAATCAGAGCTCCCTTCAACTTGGTGAAATGAATTGGAGACTGGAGTACCATATATACTAGAACCCTTAATAGCCTTATTGATCCAGTTCACACACGTGGCGTCCATCCGTTATAATATTACCGGATGGATGCGCATTTTTAAAAATGGGCCCTACATGTATGTACTATTCACTGTAGATGATTGAATGTTGTCGGAATGTAATCATTGCATATTCAAATTTCAAATTAAATGTATCCGGATTAGAAAGTCATGCTTGCCGTGACTTTCCTAGAACTTGCTGGGCAAGTTTGTCACATTATAAATCATGGGGGGGGTGGTTTCATTAATGCAACTAATGGCTTCAATACCTTGGGCCTATAACCAATGCTGGGTCTGTGAATTTATTAAATGGGCTTACTCTGGGCCTGGCCAAGAATCAGCGTGAGTCTGATGTGGACTTAATTGAGTCCATATTTTTTCGATTTTGGGGGGAACTAGATACTGCAGCATCTATGACCCCCCATATAGAGTGTTTTGGGCCGTGGTAGTGGACCAGGAGCCCAATGGAACACTACCTGCCTTCCGTGATATATTTTCTTCTGTACAAGATATCACTGGGCTTAACTAGCTCTGATTCAGAGACCTCACTCTTATTAGGGATATGTCATCAATGACGTTATAAGTTACATTATTTGGAATAAGATTTTGCATTAAAATCTAAATGACCACTAATATAATTATGAACGCCTAATGATCTGGCCCAAGCAGTCTTACCTGTTCTGCTTGGCCCCTCCAGTATCAGACTCAATGGTCTGTCACTACTATTATTCTTCACTGGCCTCGCAGATGGGTCTTCGAAAACCTCACCTAATCATTGCTCTATACCATCTGGGACCACATAGCTTTGTGGGTCCCATTTTGAAATAAGTAGATGTTTAGGAGGGCAGAAATGTCTATCTAAATTAGCCCTTAGTTTATCTAAATTTCTAATATAATCTATAGGCTGTTCCTCCATTAATATTTTAAGGGCGTTAATGGTGGATCCTGAATTAATGGCCTTTGCGTATGAATCGTTGGCAGATTGGCAACCTCCTCTACTTAATCTGCCATCGATTTGGAAAACTCCAAAATCAATGAAGTCTCCGTCTTTCTCCACGTATGTTTTAACATCGGAGGAGGACTTAGCTCCCTGAATGTTCGGATGGAAATGTGCTGACCTGGTTGGGGAAGAGAGGTCGAATGCTCTATTGTTGGTGCAGACATACTTGCCTTCGAATTGGATGAGCACATGGAGATGAGGTTCCCTATCTTCGTGTAATTCTCTGGAAACCCTAATTAATAATTTATTTACTGGGGTAGAAATATTTTGTAACTGTGTAAGAGCTTCGTCTTTTGTAAGAGAACTGTGGCGATAAGTCAAGAAATAATTCTTGGCTTGAATTCTAAATTTTTTAGACGGTGGCATATTTGTAATAAGAGTGAGGTATCCAAATCAGAGCTCCCTTCAACTTGGTGAAATGAATTGGAGACTGGAGTACCATATATACTAGAACCCTTAATAGCCTTATTGATCCAGTTCACACACGTGGCGTCCATTCGTTATAATATTACCGGATGGACAAGCATTTTTAAAAGTGGGCCCCACATGTCTGTACTATTCGCTGTAGATGATTGAATGTTGTCGGAATGTAATCATTACATATTCAAATTTCAAATTAAATGTATCCGGATTAGAAAGTCATGCTTGCCGTGACTTTCCTAGAACTTGACCAGTACTGTCTTTGGGCCTATAACCAATGGTGGGTTTGTGAATTTATTAAATGGGCTTACTCTGGGCCTGGCCCAGAATCAGCGTGAGTCTGATGTGGACTTAATTGAGTCCATGTTTTTTCGATTTTGGTGGGAACTAGATACTGTAGCATCTATGACCCCCCGCAGCTATAGAGTATTTTGGGCCGTGGTAGTAGACCAGGAGCCCAATGGAACACTACCTGCCTTCCGTGATATATTTTCTTCTGTACAAGATATCACTGGGCTTAACTATATCCCTGATGATAAGCATAGACGTTTTCAGGTGAAACGTCAAGGCCTCGTCATGTGTGACGGCCTCGCAGATGGGTCTTCGAAAACCTCACCTAACCATTGCTTTATATCATCTGGGACCACATAGCTTTGTGGGTCCCATTTTGAAATAAATAGTTGTTTAGGAGGGCAGAAATGTCTATCTAAATTAGCCCTTAATTTATCTAAATCTCTAATATAATCTCTGGGCTGTTCCTCCATTAATATTTTATGGGCATTAATGGTGGATCCTGATTTAATGGCCTTTGCGTATGAATCGTTGGCAGATTGGCAACCTACTCTACTTGATCTGCCATCGATTTGGAAAACTCCAAAATCAATGAAGTCTCCGTCTTTCTCCACGTATGTTTTAACATCGGAGGAGGACTTAGCTCCCTGAATGTTCGGATGGAAATGTGCTGACCTGGTTGGGGAAGTGAGGTCGAATGCTCTATTGTTGGTGCAGACTTACTTGCCTTCGAATTGGATGAGCACATGGAGATGAGGTTCCCCATCTTCGTGTAATTCTCTGGAAACCCTAATAAATAATTTTTTTACTGGGGTAGAAATATTTTGTAACTGTGTAAGAGCTTCGTCTTTTGTAAGAGAACTGTGGCGATAAGTCAAGAAATAATTCTTGGCTTGAATTCTAAATTTTTTAGACGGTGGCATATTTGTAATAAGAGTGAGGTATCCAAATCAGAGCTCCCTTCAACTTGGTGAAATGAATTGGAGACTAGAGTACCATATATACTAGAACCCTTAATAGCCTTATTGATCCAGTTCACACACGTGGCGTCCATCCGTTATAATATTACCGGATGGACAAGCATTTTTAAAAGTGGGCCCCACATGTCTGTACTATTCGCTGTAGATGATTGAATGTTGTCGGAATGAAATCATTACATATTTTAAGGGCATTAATGGTGGATCCTAAATTAATGGCCTTTGCGTATGAATCGTTGGCAGATTGGCAACCTCCTTGAGCACATGGAGATGAGGTTCCCCATCTTCGTGTAATTCTCTGGAAACCCTAATAAATAATTTATTTACTGGGGTAGAAATATTTTATAACTGTGTAAGAGCTTCGTCTTTTGTAAGAGAACGGTCGGGATAAGTCAAGAAATAATTCTTGGATTGAATTCTAAATTTTTTAGACGGTGGCATATTTGTAATAAGAGTGAGGTTTCAGAATCAAAGCTCCCTTCAACTTGGTGAAATGAATTGGAGACTGGAGTACCATATATACTAGAACCCTTAATAGCCTTATTGATCCAGTTCACACGCGTGGCGTCCATCCGTTATAATATTACCTGATGGATGCGCATTTTTAAAAGTGGGCCCCACATGTCTGTACTATTCACTGTAGATGATTGAATGTTGAATGTAATCATTGCATATTCAAATTTGAAATTAAATGTATCCGGATTAGAAAGTCATGGTTGCCGTGACTTTCCTAGAACTTGACCAGTACTGTCTTTGGGCCTATAACCAATGCTGGGTCTGTGAATTTATTAGATGGGCTTACTCTGGGCCTGGCCCAGAATCAGCGTGAGTCTGATGTGGACTTAATTGAGTCCATGTTTTTTCGATTTTGGGGGGAAATAGATATTGCAGCATCTATGACCCCCTGTAGCTATAGAGTGTTTTGGGCCGTGGTAGTAGACCAAGAGCCCAATGGAACACTACCTGCCTTCCGTGATATATTTTCTTCTGTACAAGATATCACTAGGCTTAACTATATTCCTGATGATAAGCATTGACGTTTTCAGGTGAAACGTCAAGGCTTCGTCATGTGTGACGGCCTCGCAGAGGGGTCTTCGAAAACCTCACCTAACCATTTCTCTATATCATCTGGGACCACATAGCTTTGTGGGTCCCATTTTGAAATAAATAGTCGTTTAGGAGGGCAGAAATGTCTATCTAAATTAGCCCTTAATTTATCTAAATCTCTAATATAATTTCTGGGATGTTCCTACATTAATATTTTAAGGGCATTAATGGTGGATCCTGAATTAATGGCCTTTGCGTATGAATCTTTGGCAGATTGGAAACCTCCTCTACTTGATCTACCATCGATTTGGAAAACTCCAAAATCAATGAAGTCTCCGTCTTTCTCCACGTATGTTTTAACATCGGAGGAGGACTTAGCTCCCTGAATGTTCGGATGGTAATGTGCTGACCTGGTTGGGGAAGTGAGGTCGAATGCTCTATTGTTGGTGCATACATACTTGCCTTCAAATTGGATGAGCACATGGAGATGAGGTTCCCCATCTTCGTGTAATTCTCTGGAAACCCTAATAAATAATTTATTTACTGGGGTAGAAATATTTTGTCACTGTGTAAGAGCTTCGTCTTTTGTAAGAGAACGGTGGGGCTAAGTCAAGAAATAATTCTTGCCTTGAATTCTAAATTTTTTAGACGGTGGTATATTTGTAATAAGAGTGAGGTCTCCGAATCAGAGCTCCCTTCAACTTGGTTAAATGAATTGGAGACAAGAGTACCATATATACTAGAACCCTTAATAGCCTTATTGATCCAGTTCACACACGTGGCGTCCATCCGTTATAATATTACCGGATGGACGCGCATTTTTAAAAGTGGGCCCCACATGTCTGTACTATTCACTATAGATGATTGAATGTTGTCGAAATATAATCATTGCTTATTCAAATTTCAAATTAAATGTATCCGGATTAGAAAGTCATGCTTGCCGTGACTTTCCTAGAACTTGCTGGGCAAGTTTGTCTCATTATAAATCATAGGGGGGATGGTTGCATTAATGCAACCAATGGCTTTAATACCTTGGGCCTATAACCAATGCTTGGTCAGTGAATTTATTAAATGGGCTTACTCTGGGCCTGGCCCAGAATCAGCGTGAGTCTGATGTGGACTTAATTGAGTCCATGTTTTTTTTATTTTGGGGGGAACTAGATACTGCAGCATCTATGACCCCCCATAGCTATAGAGTGTTTTGGGCCGTGGTAGTGGACCGGGAGCCCAATGGAACACTACCTGCCTTGCGTGATATATTTTCTTCTGTACAAGATATCACTGGGCTTAACTAGCTCTGATTCGGAGACCTCACTCTTATTAGGGATATGTCATCAATGACGTTATAAGTTACATTATTGGAATAAGATTTTGCATTAAAATCTAAATGACCACTAATATAATTATGAACGCCTAATGATCTGGCCCAAGCAGTCTTACCTGTTCTGCTTGGCCCCTCCAGTATTAGACTCAATGGTCTGTCACTACTATTATTCTTCACTGGCCTCGCAGATGGGCCTTCGAAAACCTCACCTAACCATTGCTCTATATCATCTGGGACCACATAGCTTTGTGGGTCCCATTTTGAAATAAATAGTTGTTTAGGAAGGCAGAAATGTCTATCTAAATTTGCCCTTAATTTATCTAAATCTCTAATATAATCTCTGGGTTGTTCCTCCATTAATATTTTAAGGGCATTAATGGTGGATCCTGAATTAATGGCCTTTGCGTATGAATCGTTGGCGGATTGGCAACCTCCTCTACTTGATCTGCCATCGATTTGGAAAACTCCAAAATCAATGAAGTCTCCGTCTTTCTCCACGTATGTTTTAACATCGGAGGAGGACTTAGCTCCCTGAATGTTCGGATGGAAATGTGCTGACCTGGTTGGGGAAGTGAGGTCGAATGCTCTATTGTTGGTGCAGACATACTTGCCTTCGAATTGGATGAGCACATGGAGATGAGGTTCCCCATCTTCGTGTAATTCTCTGGAAACCCTAATAAATAATTTATTTACTGGGGTAGAAATATTTTGTAACTGTGTAAGAGCTTCGTCTTTGGTAAGAGAACGGTGGGGATAAGTCAAGAATTAATTCTTAGCTTGAATTCTAAATTTTTTAGACGGTGGCATATTTGTAATAAGAGTGAGGTCTCCGAATCAGAGCTCCCTTCAACTTGGTGAAATGAATTGGAGACTGGAGTACCATATATACTAGAACCCTTAATAGCCTTATTGATCCAGTTCACACACGTGGCGTCCATCCGTTATAATATTACCGGATGGACGCGCATTTTTAAAAGTGGGCCCCACATGTCTGTACTATTCACTATAGATGATTGAATGTTGTCAGAATGTAATCATTGCATATTCAAATTTCAAATTAAATGTATCCGGATTAGAAAGTCATGCTTGCCGTGACTTTCCTAGAACTTGCTGGGCAAGTTTGTCACATTATAAATCATGGTGGGGGGGGGGGGGTTGCATTAATGCAACCAATGGCTTCAATACCTTGGGCCTATAACTAATGCTGGGTCTGTGAATTTATTAAATGGGCTTACTCCGGGCCTGGCCCAGAATCAGCGTGAGTCTGATGTGGACCTAATTGAGTCCTTGTTTTTTCGATTTTGGGGGGAACTAGATACTGCAGCATCTATGACCCCCTGTAGCTATAGAGTGTTTTGGGCCGTGGTAGTGGACCAGGAGCCCAATGGAACACTACCTGCCTTCCGTGATATATTTTCTTCTGTACATGATATCACTGGGCTTAACTAGCTCTGATTCGGAGACCTCACTCTTATTAGGGATATGTCATCAATGACGTTATAAGTTACATTATTGGAATAAGATTTTGCATTAAAATCTAAATGACCACTAATATAATTATGAACGCCTAATGATCTGGCCCAAGCAGTCTTACATGTTCTGCTTGGCCCCTCCAGTATCAGACTCAATGGTCTGCCACTACTATTATACTTCACTGGCCTCGCAGATGGGTCTTCGAAAACCTCACCTAACCATTGCTCTATATCATCCGGGACCTCATAGCTTTGTGGGTCCCATTTTGAAATAAATAGTTGTTTAGGAGGGCAGAAATGTCTATCTAAATTAGCCCTTAATTTATCTAAATCTCTAATATAATCTCTGGGCTGTTCCTCCATTAATATTTTAAGGGCATTAATGGTGGATCCTGAATTAATGGCCTTTGCATATGAATCGTTGGCGGATTGGCAACCTCCTCTACTTGATCTGCCATCGATTTGGAAAACTCCAAAATCAATGAAGTCTCCGTCTTTCTCCACGTATGTTTTAACATCGGAGGAGGACTTAGCTCCCTGAATGTTCGGATGGAAATGTGCTGACCTGGTTGGGGAAGTGAGGTCGAATGCTCTATTGTTGGTGCAGACATACTTGCCTTCGAATTGGATGAGCACATGGATATGAGGTTCCCCGTCTTCGTGTAATTCTCTGGAAACCCTAATAAATAATTTATTTACTGGGATAGAAATATATTGTAACTGTGTAAGAGCTTCGTCTTTTGTAAGAGAACGGTGGGGATAAGTCAAGAAATAATTCTTGGCTTGAATTCTAAATTTTTTAGACGGTGGCATATTTGTAATAAGAGTGAGGTCTCCGAATCAGAGCTCCCTTCAACTTGGTGAAATGAATTGGAGACTGGAGTACCATATATACTAGAACCCTTAATAGCCTTATTGATCCAGTTCACACACGTGGCGTCCATCCGTTATAATATTACCAGATGGACGCGCATTTTTAAAAGTGGGCCCCACATGTCTGTACTATTCACTGTAGATGATTGAATGTTGTCGGAATGTAATCATTGCATATTCAAATTTCAAATTAAATGTATCCGGATTAGAAAGTCATGCTTGCCGTGACTTTCCTAGAACTTGATGGGCATGTTTGTCACATTATAAATCATAGTGGGGTGGTTGCATTAATGCAACCAATAGCTTCAATACCTTGGGCCTATAACCAATGCTGGGTCTGTGAATTTATTAAATGGGCTTACTCTGGGCCTGGCCCAGAATCAGCGTGAGTCTGATGTGGACTTAATTGAGTCCATGTTTTTTCGATTTTGGGGGGAACTAGATACTGCAGCATCTATGACCCCCTGTAGCTATAGAGTGTTTTGGGCCGTGGTAGTGGACCAGGAGCCCAATGGAACACTACCTGCCTTCCGTGATATATTTTCTTCTGTACAAGATATCACTGGGCTTAACTAGCTCTGATTCGGAGACCTCACTCTTATTAGGGATATGTCATCAATGACGTTATAGGTTACATTATTGGAATAAGATTTTGCATTAAAATCTAAATGACTACTAATATAATTATGATCGCCTAATGATCTGGCCCAAGCAGTCTTACCTGTTCTGCTTGGCCCCTCCAGTATCAGACTCAATGGTCTGTCACTACTATTATTCTTCACTGGCCTCGCAGATGGGTCTTCGAAAACCTCACCTAACCATTGCTCTATATCATCTGGGACCTCATAGCTTTGTGGGTCCCATTTTGAAATAAATAGTTGTTTAGGAGGGCAAAAATGTCTATCTAAATTAGTCCTTAATTTATCTAAATCTCTAATATAATCTCTGGGCTGTTCCTCTATTAATATTTTAAGGGCATTAATGGTGGATCCTGAATTAATGGCCTTTGCGTATGAATCGTTGGCGGATTGGCAACCTCCTCTACTTGATCTGCCATCGATTTGGAAAACTCCAAAATCAATGAAGTCTCCGTCTTTCTCCACGTATGTTTTAACATCGGAGGAGGACTTAGCTTCCTGAATGTTCGGATGGAAATGTGCTGACCTGGTTGGGGAAGTGAGGTCGAATGCTCTATTGTTGGTGCAGACATACTTGCCTTCGAATTGGATGAGCACATGGAGATGAGGTTCCCCATCTTCGTGTAATTCTATGGAAACCCTAATAAATAATTTATTTACTGGGATAGAAATATATTGTAACTGTGTAAGAGCTTCGTCTTTTGTAAGAGAACGGTGGGGATAAGTCAAGAAATAATTCTTGGCTTGAATTCTAAATTTTTTAGACAGTGGCATATTTGTAATAAGAGTGAGGTCTCCGAATCAGAGCTCCCTTCAACTTGGTGAAATGAATTGGAGACTGGAGTACCATATATACTAGAACCCTTAATAGCCTTATTGATCCAGTTCACACACGTGGCGTCCATCCGTTATAATATTACCGGATGGACGCGCATTTTTAAAAGTGGGCCCCCACATGTCTGTACTATTCACTGTAGATGATTGAATGTTGTCGGAATGTAATCATTGCATATTCAAATTTCAAATTAAATGTATCCGGATTGGAAAGTCATGCTTGCCGTGACTTTCCTAGAACTTGCTGGGCAAGTTTGTCACATTATAAATCATGGGGGGGGAGGGGTTGCATTAATGCAACCAATGGCTTCAATACCTTGGACCTATAACCAATGTTGGGTCTGTGAATTTATTAAATGGGCTTACTCTGGGCCTGGCCCAGAATCAGCGTGAGTCTGATGTGGACCTAATTGAGTCCTTGTTTTTTTGATTTTGGGGGGAACTAGATACTGCAGCATCTATGACCCCCTGTAGCTATAGAGTGTTTTGGGCCGTGGTAGTGGACCAGGAGCCCAATGGAACACTACCTGCCTTCCGTGATATATTTTCTTCTGTACATGATATCACTGGGCTTAACTAGCTCTGATTCGGAGACCTCACTCTTATTAGGGATATGTCATCAATGACGTTATAAGTTACATTATTGGAATAAGATTTTGCATTAAAATCTAAATGACCACTAATATAATTATGAACGCCTAATGATCTGGCCCAAGCAGTCTTACATGTTCTGCTTGGCCCCTCCAGTATCAGACTCAATGGTCTGCCACTACTATTATACTTCACTGGCCTCGCAGATGGGTCTTCGAAAACCTCACCTAACCATTGCTCTATATCATCCGGGACCACATAGCTTTGCGGGTCCCATTTTGAAATAAATAGTTGTTTAGGAGGGCAGAAATGTCTATCTAAATTAGCCCTTAATTAATCTAAATCTCTAATATAATCTCTGGGTTGTTCCTCCATTAATATTTTAAGGGCATTAATGGTGGATCCTGAATTAATGGCCTTTGCGTATGAATCGTTGGCGGATTGGCAACCTCCTCTACTTGATCTGCCATCGATTTGGAAAACTTCAAAATCAATGATGTCTCCGTCTTTCTCCACGTATGTTTTAACATCGGAGGAGGACTTAGCTCCCTGAATGTTCGGATGGAAATGTGCTGACATGGTTGGGGAAGTGAGGTCGAATGCTCTATTGTTGGTGCAGACATACTTGCCTTCGAATTGGATGAGCACATGGAGATGAGGTTCCCCATCTTCGTGTAATTCTCTGGAAACCCTAATAAATAATTTATTTACTGGGGTAGAATTATTTTGTAACTGTGTAAGAGCTTCGTCTTTTGTAAGAGAACGGTGGGGATAAGTCAAGAAATAATTCTTGTCTTGAATTCTAAATTTTTTAGACGGTGGCATATTTGTAATAAGAGTGAGGTCTCCGAATCAGAGCTCCCTTCAACATGGTGAAATGAATTGGAGACTGGAGTACCATATATACTAGAACCCTTAATAGCCTTATTGATCCAGTTCACAAACGTGGCGTCCATCCGTTATAATATTACCGGATGGACGCGCATTTTTAAAAGTGGGCCCCCACATGTCTGTACTATTCATTGTAGATGATTGAATGTTGTCCGAATGTAATCATTGCATATTCAAATTTCAAATTAAATGTATCCGGATTAGAAAGTCATGCTTGCCGTGACTTTCCTAGAACTTGCTGGGCAAGTTTGTCACATTATAAATCATGGGGGGGGGGGGGGGGGCATTAATGCAACCAATGGCTTCAATACCTTGGGCCTATAGCCAATGTTGGGTCTGTGAATTTATTAAATGGGCTTACTCTGGGCCTGGCCCAGAATCAGCGTGGGTCTGATGTGGACTTAATTGAGTCCATGTTTTTTGATTTTGGGGGGAACTAGATACTGCAGCATCTATGACCCCCCGTTGCTACAGAGTGTTTTGGGCCGTGGTAATGGACCGGGAGCCCAATGGAATACTACCTGCCTTCCGTGATATATTTTCTTCTGTACAAGATATCACTGGGCTTAACTAGCTCTGATTCGGAGACCTCACTCTTATTAGGGATATGTCATCAATGAGGTTATAAGTTACATTATTGGAATAAGATTTTGCATTAAAATCTAAATGACCACTAATATAATTATGAACGCCTAATGATCTGGCCCAAGCAGTCTTACCTGTTCTACTTGACCCCTCTAATATCAGACTCAATGGTCTGTCACTACTATTATTCTTCGCTGGCCTCGCAGATGGGTCTTCGAAAACCTCACCTAACCATTGCTCTATATCATCTGGGACCTCATAGCTTTGTGGGTCCCATTTTGAAATAAATAGTTGTTTAGGAGGGCAAAAATGTCTATCTAAATTAGTCCTTAATTTATCTAAATCTCTAATATAATCTCTGGGCTGTTCCTCTATTAATATTTTAAGGGCATTAATGGTGGATCCTGAATTAATGGCCTTTGCGTATGAATCGTTGGCGGATTGGCAACCTCCTTGAGCACATGGAGATGAGGTTCCCCATCTTCGTGTAATTCTCTGGAAACCCTAATAAATAATTTATTTACTGGGGTAGAAATATTTTGTAACTGTGTAAGAGCTTCGTCTTTTGTAAGAGAACAGTGGGAATAAGTCAAGAAATAATTCTTGGCTTGAATTCTAAATTTTTTAGACGGTGGCATATTTGTAATAAGAGTGAGGTCTCCGAATCAGAGCTCCCTTCAACTTGGTGAAATGAATTGGAGACTGGAGTACCATATATACTAGAATCTTTAATAGCCTTATTGATCCAGTTCACACACGTGGCGTCCATCGTGTCAAGGTTTCATATGGAACAGATGGATTTGCCTCCGGTCGCGGACGATTGGGACGTTCAGGCATTCACCCAAGGACTCAACCCCCAAAGCTCATTGGCTTCGTAGCAGTTGAAACAAAATTTGATAGAATACTGATGTCGCCCAAACGCACACCACAAATATAGGTAGTGAGGCGGTCGAAGCAATAATAAAACCCAACGCAAGTCGGGGTCGAATCCTCAGGGAGTTAGAATTGGGATTAGGTATATATTTAGTGTAATTGTACAATATGCCTTAGATTACACTTCCACATTCTTGTTTGTTGTTTCTACTTCTACTTTAAACTATTGATTGCAATTATAAAACTAGAATACAATATTTTTGGTTTTGGTTGTTTTCCAAATGATAAAAGATCTAGGGTCATGACGTTCACCTAGATGGTTACCTAATGGGTTGAAACCTCTAGGACAAGCCTGATTGGTCGGGGTTGTAATATAGCAATCACACGCAATTATCCACTTTATACCTCTCGGTAGCTTGAGTGGTTTTGCCCAATTTGACTTTCTCAAGTCCAAATGGGTATTGCACAAAACAAGTGATAACTGCTCAAGTCGAGTCTTACTTTCTCTAGATTCAACCCTTTAATTGGGGCTATCAATTTCTTGAGTTCACCCCAATTTCTTGTTAGCCAAGTTTTTCTAGACTTAGTCTCTCTTTCTCAAGTAGATACTAATTCAATTAGGCATGAATCAATGTTTGAAACCATTAATTCTTGAATTCAAGCAAGAACTAGGCTAAATATCACTACTCAATCAAAAACAAGTCCTAAATCCAACACCCATTAAGTACCCACACTAGGGTTGGGCCACAACCCTAGCTAGAAATTTAGCAACTCATGAAAAATGAAGAAATATAAGAAGAAATTAAGATAGAATGCATAATAATTGATTAGAGAAAGAAAATATAATGTTTAGAAGCTAATCTAGTACAATATTACTCAAAATAGTAAAGGAAAACGGCTCAGGTGCTCTCCCAAGACAAAACCTACCCTAAAATGACATAAAGTTCTATTTATACTAAGCTGAAAATATCTAACAAAAATGCCCCTGCGGAGGTTGTGCGGCCACATAATTATGTGTGTGGTCCGCACAACGAGACTTGGCTTGACAGGTTCCAGTTCTGCTTCCGCACAATTCTTGATTGCGGCCGCACTCCTTCAACTACTGCGAACCGCACATTTGTGAGTGCGACCACACTCTTGCTTCTGCGGCCGCACAATTATAGTGCCGTCTGCACTCTTTGATCTTAAGCTCTGGCTGTGTGAGACTTATGCGGACCTCATAAAAATGAGTGCGGCCGTGCTCTTGATTATGCGGACACACAAAAATGGTGCGGTCCGCATTTCTTCTTGAACTTGAAATTCCATCTCTCTGATCTTTGACTTCTGCGGGCCGCATATTATTGAGTGCGGCCGCACTTGTCATTTTGTGGCCGCCCAATTATGGTGCGGTCCGCTCTCCTTCAACTTGCCCAAAACAAAATCTCTGAATCTCCTCTTCTGCGGCCGCACAATATTTGTGCGGTTCACATACTCTGAAGAAACACTGACATGGCTCTTTCTTTGTTTTGCGGCTACACACAGAATTGTGCGGTCCGCACTGTGAGCCTTTTGCCTTATTTTGGTCCTTATCCACTTTTGACTCCTTTATGAGTTGATTTTGGCTTCTTTAGCTCATTTTCCAATGTTCTTGTACAAAAGCACATTTCATTAGTTTTCAGGAATACTTTTAAGCATTTTTGAGCTAAAACACAAGTAAAAGAGAGCAAATAAACGGTCACAATCCCTACTTATCAACTCCCCCAAACTTAAGCTCTTGCTTGTCCTCAAGCAATTAAGGCAATTCCCACCTCCACTAGAAAAAGGGATATTTTAGATGGCCTAAGGTAAATCAATTACACATCAATTGGGACCAACAATTACCCATAACATTTATGAATTATCAACAACGCAATAATTTGACTTTTTGAGTACCATAGTTCTAATGCGACACTAGAGCATTAAGAGTTGACTCTATTCATCGAGGACGCTCGCTCTTTCACGTAGGTCATTTTGGATCCCAAACTCCTCCTCCTCTACTCTCCATTAGCAAATCTCACTTTATAATGTAACACCTGAATCAAGGATTGCGAAAAGTGCGCTTGTCTCTCTCAAAAGAATGTCACAAGTCCGGCTTTAAGTACCATACGCTTGCCCCTCATGTAAATCACCACTAATGTAAGCTCACCCAACCTGAGATCATGTAGGACTTTTGCGGGATGTAATGAAGGCTTTAGGACCAAGGTAGGATTTTATTGGAATAGAATGGTTTCATCTTTCCTCAAGCACTCCATTTTCTCTTTTCAGCTCATACCTTTTTGACTCTTTGAGTCATTTTCTTTTTTCTCGGGGGAACTAGAGAGACGTAACGTCACTCTTTCTTGATCATGACATTCATTTTTCTCCTTTTCTATTTACTCCATGCCTATCATCATTGTTTTCTTTGAATCCCTTCAACTTTCTACCTTATTCACTTTCGTTTTGGTATTTTTCTTTTGTTCTTTCTTTCTTTTCTTTGCCTTCCCTTTTCTTCATTTCTTTCTTTTCTTTGTACCTTTTATCACTTCCAAACTCCTCGTCTCTCCCGCAAACTTATGTTTTTGCCAATTGTTTCTCAAGAATGCTAAGGAAATATTGGGTGCCAAGAGAGGGTCATTACCAAACGGATAAAGGCTCGTAACATGGTTATTGAAAGAAAGAGGACTTAGGCTCAAATGGGTTGACTAGGGATATCACATTGGTAGGATATGGAAGAATTCAAATTTCAAATTGGACCAAGGATAGCCTACAATCATTTGTCAAGCCAAGCTACACTTAGAATTTCGCCTAGAAAAACATTCGGGGCAAGTTCTAGACTATTAGCACAGGTACTTGGACTTGCAATTCAATACCTCACCTCTCATGCTGCTGGATTGCTAAAGAGAATGGAGTCGAGGGCCCACAATAACCCTAGTTGAGATTGAGAATCACAAAAGGCTCGACTGAACCACTCGATGACTGCTTAAGTCAACACAAGAGTCAAAAGGTCACAACTAGAGCTAATTTCTGCCAACAATTTGTTTTTAACCATAAGGTCGTGGGTAAATATGTTGGTACCAAGTGAAGCATGTTAGAGGCTTTTTTTATTCATTACTACTATATTTGCCTAAACATAAAAGAAAACGGACTCAATCCCTTAAGAAGGTTGTCACGCCATCCATCATTGGGAAGAGCCACCCGGTTCACACAAAATCCACCTTTGGAAAGAACCGTGGCATTAAGAATACCAAAGGCTTATTGATCACTCAGACATAAAAAGAATCTAATAAATCAAAAAGAAACTACTAAAGTAAATAAGAAGTTCTACTACTATGAAAGACAAAGTAAAGAAGCTACGAAATAAACTACGGAAAGCAAGATAAATGAATATACAAACCGAAGTAAAATGAATATATACAAACCGAAGTAAAATGAATATATACATCAAACGAAGGGGGAGAATATATACATACCAAAGAGAAAATAAAGATAAAGGAAAAAAATAGTATAAGAGTTATTAGAGGCCACATGTCAATGTCAATCAATCAAAATAGACCAATCCCCGAATAAAAATAAGCATTGTCCTCAATGCTTAACAAAAATAAGAACAGGGAAGGGTAGAGAGTTAAGAGAACTCCCTATGTGGTCTCAGTCTGCATGGGATCCTCAGAACCCTCGGTCTCCTCTAGTTGTATCTCATCATCACCTGGCTGAGGGACAACAGGGTTGCTGAGCATCTGTATTATCTCCTCAGCGGTGTGGGCAGTCACAACCGGCTCCTCAGACTGGCCGGCTGCTATATATGATGCCTCTCGTACTACTGGTGCTGAAGCTGCTCCCTCCATGAGTAGGTCCAGTGGTAGATCTCCGGCCGATGCAAGCTTGGTAACTGTTGTTGTCAAATTATCCACCGACTTCTTCGATGCTTGAGACTTCCGCATTTTCTTTACCTGTTTGCCCAAATCCTCAATGACATCCCCATGTGCCACCAAAGTCTCCATAATGGTCTTCTGGTTGTCCAAAATCTTCTTCAATATTTCCTCCACTGACGGAGGTACCTGTGGTGCAGCCTGGGCAGAAGACTGTGTTGAAACAGCACTGGATATGTAAGACAGCTTTGAAGTAGCTGCCTGCATCCAGTTGTTGAGACTCGCCAATGTCTGGGAGACTCGTAGCATAGTAAGTGGATAAGTAGATGAAGCTGGCACTGATAATGGAGCTGATGGTCTGGAAGAAGAAGATGGTGGCATGTCTGCTGTCCCGGTGGAAGGTCCGGTTGTTGTGGAAGGCATAGCATATGCGGAAGGCTCAGCAGCTGAATCAGTAACTACTATCGTTGGCTCCTCAGACTAGCCAACGGAGTTAGTTGCCTTACCCTTGAACTTCGGGTTGTCAGAACCCTGTAGGTGGTACCATGAGAAAGGCTTCTTGGCCTTTACTTTAGTATCATACTGCCTTGGCTCCACCTTTTGATCATTGAAGTACTCTATGAGGAAGTTCAGGTAGGGGTAGGATCTCTCATCCTTCTGGATAGCGAAAGTGATATTGGTTGACATTATAGCAAACACATTGATCGAGTACCCATCCATAATTGAATCCACCAGGACTGCTCGGGGAAGTGGGAGGTTGTTCTCATTTAAGCACGGGTCAATGCGGTTGCACACGAAAGTCTGCCACCCTTTAGCTTCAAAGTGTAGGGTGGCCCGAACTATTGGAACCCCTGCTGTGAGCCACAGAGGTGTTGATCCTCGAATAGCCAAAATCTCAGCTAGCCACGGGCGAGCTGCACAACCCATAGCCAGCTTTTCCAAGTATTGGGCTGCCTCCAATTCTTCAAATCCCATGTAAGAGTTCAAAGCACAGGAGTCGAATTGGATTTTCAGATTTCGCACTTTTGTCACCTTGGTACCCTTCTTAATGTGAGCCACATTGGAATAAAATTCTTTAACCAAGTGCTCATTTGCATCGAGGGCGCTTTGGGTGAACCATTTCCATCATTTTCTCTCCTGGAACTGTCTGAGGACATTTGGGTTATGCTTGTCCAAATCCTTCATCAAGAATTCTAGCTCAAGAGTGAGCGGTATCTGGGGCCACCACTCTCTAAATCTGTTGAAGGCAGTCAAGCTAACAAATCTGTCTTCCCACATCTCCCTTTTCTTTGTCCTCTCAAGACCACCTACTTGTATGATACTTTAGTATCATACTGCGTCGGCTCCACCTTTTGATCATTGAAGTACTCTGTGAGGAAGTTCGGGTAGGGGTAGGATCTCTCATCCTTCTAGACAGCCAAAATGATATTGGTTGACATTATAGCACCCACATTTATCGGGTACCCAGCCATAATTGAAGCCACTGAGACTGCTCAGGGAAGTGGGAGGTTGTTCTCATAATTGAAGCACGGGTCAATGCAGCTGCACACAAAAGTCTGCCACCCTTTAGCTTCAAAGTTTAGGGTGGCCCGGACTATTGGAACCCCTGCTGTGAGGCACAGAGTTGTTTATCCTCGAATAACCAAAATCTCAGCTAGCCACGGGCAAGCTACATTACCCATAGCCAACTTTTCCAAGTATTGGGCTGCCTCCACTTCTTCAAATCCCACGTAAGAGTTCAAAGCACAGGAGTCGAATCGGATTTTTAGATTTTGCACTTTTGTCACCTTGGTACCCTTCTTAATGTGAGCCACATTGGAATAAAATTCTTTAACCAAGTGCTCATTTGCACCGAGGGTGCTTTGGGTAAACCATTTCCATCATTTTATCTCCTAGAACTGTCTGAGGACATTTGGGTTATGCTTGTCCAAATCCTTCATCAAGAATTTTCGCTCAAGAGTGAGCGATCTCTGGGGCCACCACTCTCTAAATCTGTTGAACGCAGTCAAGCTGACAAATCTGTCTTCCCACATCTCCCTTTTCTTTGTCCTCTCAATACCACCCACTTGAGTGTCTCCCCCTCTACCGTCATCTGGTACGTCATCGTCATCATCGACATTGATTGGTGCAGCCAAGGCATGTGAGGAAGAGGGCTTAGAATCATGGCTACCCTCTTCCGAACCTTTAGAAGAACTAGCAGCGAAAGATGATTCATCAACTAAGTGGAATATACCTGAGACTTGTTGAGGTTGGGTGTTAGGTGGGGCTTGGTCAGAGTTTCCCTCAGAAACTTCCCTAGACGGGAGATACTCACTGGTGTCTGATGATTCAGGGACTCCGTTAGTCGTAGCCTTCTTGCTTAACACTCTCTGGATGGCTAGTGGTAGGTTACTCTTGCTTCGTCCTCGGCCTCGGGAGGGTTCTGCCCTCCCTTTTGATGTATCTCCTCCACCTCATGATCTAACCATCGTCTGCAATTCATAACAATAAGAATCAGTTAGAGTTCAGGTACATAGGACATAGATATATGCATGATAGTTGCAGGTCAGTTATGAAAAAATAGAAGAGGCAGTGCGGATCGCACAAAAGTGAGTGCGGACGCAGACTGCCCAGTGCGGACCGCACAAAAGTGAGTGAGGTCGCACAATCAAAAGTGCGGACCGCACAATTTTGAGTGCGGCCGCACAGCCCCAGGTTCAAACTACTAGGTCTCTGATCATTTAATAGTGCAGACCGCAAAATTTTACTGCGGACTGCATATTTTTAAGTGCGGTCCACACAATTCAAGCATACAGATGCCCTAACTTAGAGACTGCGAACCGCGCGAAAGTGTGTGCGGCCGCACAATTTGGATTAACACGGCACTGCTTTACGATTCATACAAGTTTTGCAAGAATTACACATGGCCCTAATAATCAAGCATGATTAGCTATTTACCCAGGCCCAAATTAACAATTATGAAGCTACCCACATGATTTTGAGAAAATATGACTAACTATTGACATTTTTAGGCATGAAATTAACCCTAGACAAAAGAACAAAACTAAGAGAAGATGAAAAATCTAAAGATGAAATGAACATAACAGTGATGGAGGATGCAGGTGAGAATCTAAGAGATAAAATGCTTGAAGTTTGAGAATTAGTGGGGGATGCACTGTGTTTGCTTAGGGCTTGAAGTTTCAGAGAATGTAAAGTGTAAAAAGTTGAGAAAATCCCTATTTATACTTTGACCCGTCGGGCCCAGAATTTACCTAAATGCGGCCGTACAATTTTGAGTGTGGTCCGCACTCATTACCTGTTCCTTCGAAGATGTTCTGCGGACCGCACAAAAGTGAGTGCGACCGCAGAATTTGTGCGGATCGCACAATTTTGTGTGCGGCCGCACTTTGTTAAGGATATTTGATAGACCAACTTCAGAGAGCATATGATTTTGATCTTCTGGTTGTGCGACCGCACACAGAATTGTGCGGCCGCAGAGTGGTTGTGCGGTCCGCACTTTTTGTGACACTTAGCCAATTTTTCTTGCACAATCCCTACAATGCACACCCATTCCTTAATACACTTCAAAACTAGTTAGCACAAAACAACACCTATCTAACAAAGAATAAAAGAAAAAGAAAAAGACACATTGGTTGCCTCCCAAGAAGCGCCTGATTTAACGTCGCGGCACGATGCAGATTACTAATCATTTGAAATGAAGAACTGCCACAATGTGGCCATCATCAACCTTGCCAAGATAATGTTTAACCTGGTGCCCATTGACTCTAAACACCTCATCATTCTTATTTTTCAATTCTAGAGCACCAAAGGGGGTTACATTCACCACTTCAAAGGGGCCACTCCATTTTGACTTCAACTTGCCCGGAAACATCCGTAACCGGGAATTGAACAATAGCACAAGATCACCCTTTTTAAATTCCTTATTGTGGATGTACTTGTCATAGAGGTACTTCATCTTCTCCTTGTAAAGGGACGAGCTTGTGTAGGCATGATACCGGAATTCATCAAGCTCATTCAATTGTGACACCCTTAGATTTGCCGCGACATCCCATTCAAGGTTCAACTTCTTCAAAGCCCACATGGCCTTATGCTCAAGTTCTATCGGAAGATGGGATGCCTTACCGAACACCAACCGGTATGGATACATCCCGATCGGTATTTTGTAGGCCGTTCTATAAGCCCAAAGAGCATCATCAAGTTTTCTTGACCAATCCGTCCGGTTGGCATTGACTGTCTTTGACAAAATACTCTTTATATCCCGGTTGGAGACTTCAACTTGTCCGCTTGCTTGAGGATGGTAGGGGGTTGATACTTTGTGAGTGACACCATACTTTGTGAGTAAGATATCAAAAACCTTGTTGCAAAAATGCAAACCCCCATCACTAATAATGGCTCTTGGGGTACCAAACCTCGTGAAGATATTCTTTTTCAAGAATGCCACCACATTCCTTGCTTCATTGTTGGGCAAAGAAATGGCCTCAACCCATTCAGATACATAATCCACTGCAACTAGAATGTAGGTATTTCCACAAGAGCTAACAAACGGGCCCATAAAATCAATACCCCACACATCGAAAATATCTATCTCCAAAATAGTGGTAAGAGGAATTTCATTCTTCTTTGAGATCCCACATGCCCTTTAGCATTCATCACACCGCTTGACAAGCTCACTAGCATCCTTGTAGAGAGTAG
Source organism: Nicotiana tomentosiformis (assembly GCF_000390325.3). Lineage (NCBI taxonomy): Eukaryota > Viridiplantae > Streptophyta > Magnoliopsida > Solanales > Solanaceae > Nicotiana > Nicotiana tomentosiformis. Next base: position 72,505,098 of record NC_090813.1, read on the forward strand.
GCCAATAGAATCTACAACTCAAAACTTTTGCTGTCGTTCTTGCTCCACCATGGTGACCACCATACGGTGAAGAGTGGCAAGCCTAAAGAATACACATTTGTTCTTCCTCCGTCACACATCCTCGGATCACACCATCGGTACATATCTGGAAAAATATAGCTCATCCCAATAATAGTCAAGGCAATCCCGTTTGAGCTTCTTTCTTTGGTTTGAAGAGAACTCATTTGGTACAATGCCACTCACAAGATAATTGGCCAAGTCGGTGAACCATGGCATCCCGGTCATAGAAATGGCTAGGAGTTGCTCGTCGGGAAATGAATCATTTATCTCAAGGCCATCATGTGGCCTCCCCTCCTCCTCCAATCGGGATAAGTGATCCACCACTTGATTTTCACTATCCTTATGGCCTTGAATATCTAGATCAAACTCTTGCAATAGAAGTACCTATCGCATCAACATTGCCTTAGAATCCTTCTTGCTCATAAAATACCGAAGCGCCGCATGGTCGGTGTGAACAATCACCTTTATACCCATCAAGTACGGGCGAAACTTCTCCATAGCAAAGACAATAGCAAGGAGCTCTTTTCGGTCACTGTGTAGTTGACTTGGGCATCATTCATTGTCTTGCTTGCATAATAGACCGGATGGAAGATTTTGTTGATATGTTGGCCCAACTTCGCTCCAACCGCCACATCACTTGCGTCGCACATGAGCTCAAAAGGCAAGCTCCAATCCGTTGCGGTAATAATAGAAGTAGTAGTCAACTTGAACTTAAGCAACTCGAATGCCTTCATTGAAATGGAACTTGGCATCCTTCTCCAAAAGTTTGCACAAAGGGCTCACCACCTTAGAAAAATCCTTGATGAATCGGCGATAGAACCCCGTATGACCCAAAAAGCTCCTCACTCCCTTCACGGATGTAGGGGGAGGGAGTTTGGAGATCACTTCAACTTTGGCCTTATCAACCTCAATACCATACTTTGAAATCTTGTGACCGAGGATAATGCCTTCCTCGACCATGAAGTGACATTTCTCCCAATTCAAAACCAAGTTAGTTTCCTCACATCTTGTCAATACCTTGTCCAAGTTGTTCAAGCAATCATAAAAATCATTCCCAATGACAGAGAAAACGTCCATGAAGACCTCAAGAATATCTTCCACCATATCAGTGAAAATAGCCACCATACACCGTTAAATAGTCGCCGATGCATTACATAACCCAAACGGCATCCTCGAGAATGCAAAGCTACCATATGGACAAGTGAAAGTGGTCTTCTCTTGGTCCTCAAGATCAATAAGAATCTGATTGTAGCTGGAGTATCCATCCGGGAAGCAATAAAAAGCACGTCCGGCCAACCTATCCAACATTTGATCAAGAAATGGAAGCGGAAAATGATCTTTCCGAGTGACTTTGTTGAGCTTCCTATAGTCCATGCACACTCTCCACCTGGTGACAGTTCTTGTGGGGATCAATTCATTCTTGTCATTAGTTATCACGGTCATGCCCCCTTTCTTTGGGACACATTGCACTAGAGAAGTCCATGAGCTATCGAAAATGGGGTAAACAACCCCAGCATCCAACCACTTTATGATCTCCTTCTTCACTACCTCTTGCATTGCTTCATTCAATCTTCTTTGATGCTCCACAGAGGGTTTGGCATCCTCCTCCAAAATAATCTTGTGCATACAAAAGGCGGGGCTTATACCCCGAATATCCGCCAATATCCAATCTATCGCTTTCTTCCTCTTTTTGAGCACCGCCAAAGTAGAATCTACCTGCACGTTAGTCAACCAAGAGGAAAGAATAACAGGTAAAGTGGAACAAGGGCCAAGAAACTCATACCTTTGATGTGAAGGCAAAGGCTTTAACTCCAAAGTAGGAGGCTCCTCGATTGAGGGCTTTGTTGGAGGAGTCTTCCGGTTCTCAAGATCTAAGGACAATTTTCGGGGTTCATAAGTATATGACCCAATTCCTTGCAAAGCATTGACACATTACACAAAGCCTTCCTTCTCAACATCATCATGATTGAGCAACACAGCTTCCAAGGTATCCTCAACATTCATCAGAGAACTAGCATCATCAAGAATACTTCGGTCACTAAATCCACCAATGAACAAACTTCGTTGCTATTTGGTTGCCTCATCGATTTGCATACATGGAAAATCACCTTTTTGTCACCCACCCGAAAAGTGAGATCACCGGCTTCCACATCAACAAGAGCCTTCCCCGTAGCAAGGAATGGTCTACCTAATATAATAGGCACCTCGTAGTCAGCCTCACAATCAAGGATCACAAAGTCCGCTGGAAGGATGAACTTATCAACATGGACTAACACATCATCAATAATTCCCAATGGCCTCTTCATAGTCTGATCCGTCATTTGCAACCTCATAGATGTGGGTTTTGGTTGCCTAATTCCCAAAGTTTTGAACACAGAGTAGGGCATCAAGTTCATACTTGCCCCCAAATCACATAAAGCTTTGGCAAAGTCGGCGCTCCCAATAGTGCAAGGGATTGTGAAAGCACTCGGATCTTCCAATTTCGGAGTCATTGAGTGCACAATAGCACTAACTTGATGTGTCATCTCGATAGTTTCACAATTCATCGACCTCTTCTTGGTGACCAAGTCCTTCATGAACTTTGCATAACCCGACATTTGTTTCAACGCCTCAACCAATGGTACATTGATAGACAAACTCTTCATTATGTAAATAAACTTTTTGAATTGGTTCTCACTATTTTCTTTGCAAGACTTTGAGGGTATGGAGGGGGAGGCCTTGGTATTGGTACCTTAGCCTTTGGCACTACCGGTTCCGGTATGTCAATCATGTGCTCCCTAGATGGGTTCACCTCTTCTTGCATCTCCTCCATATTTTCATCAATATCAATTCTCACTTCGTCATTAGCTTGAACCACATTGCTTGGAATTTCATCTTCTTGAAGTACAACATCATCATCCACAATTCTTCTTTGATTTGAGGTGGTTGCATCTCCACCTTTTCCACTTTTCGTAATCACTGCCATAGCATGTCCCGTATTATTTCCCATTTTTGGTTCACCACCGTATCACTTGGTAGTGCCCCCTTAGGACGAGTGTTCAATGCTCGTGAGATTTGACTAAGTTGAACCTCCAAATTGCGGATTGAAGTGTTGTGGGAGGCTAATTGAGCATCAGAATCGGCATTTTTCTCCATCATTTGTTTGAACATACTTTCAATCCGTCCTATCTCATTGTTAGAAGAGCTCGGGCTCGGGCCTTGAGAAGGATAGGGGTGGATTGCTCGGTTTTTGGAACATTGGGGGCCTTTAAAAACCCTACTCCCGGTTGTTGTTGTTGTTCCACCCTCCTTGATTACATCCCCAATTACTTTGATTGTTGCCACCCCAATTGCCTTGGTTTCCTTGATTATTCCAATTGCTTTGATTGTTGTTGCCACCACTCCAATTGCCTTGGTGGCCTTGGTTGTTCCAATTTCCTTGATTTCCTTGTGATCTCTGTTGTTGTTGATTTTGAGCATTGTTTCTTTGACCTTGATAATTGTTGACGTATTGCACTTCTTCTTCTAGATCATTATATGAATCACCTTGGTCATACCTACTATCATTTTGCATAAATTTTTCTGGATGGTTTTGCCCTTGTTGACCTTTTTGCCGTCTCTTGTTCATCATCATATTTACACCTTTCATCGCATTCACTTGTTTCGACCCTTGAATTTGTTGCAGTTGAGCTTTGGCCAATTAGTTCATTATGGTTGTTAACTCTGCGATAGCTTGCCCATGATCATGTAGTTCCTTGTGTAGGTGAATGATATTGGGATCACCTTGCGGAACATTGGCCCTACTTTGCCATGCCGATGAGGTATCCGCCATCTCATCCAAAATTTCACAAGCTTCGGCATAAGGTATGTTCATGAAGTTCCCGCCGGCGAGTTGATTTACCACACAATGATTTGTTGTGTTGATCCCCCTGTAGAAGGTTTGTTGGATCATGGCTTCGGTCATATCATTATTTGGGCACTCTTTAACCATGGTACAATATCTTTCCCAAATCTCATGCAATGGCTCATTGGGCTCTTGCTTGAACGCTAGAATTTCATCCCGTAGTGCAGCCATGTGCCCCAGAGAGAAGAATTTGGCAATGAATCTTTCGGCCAACTCATCCCATATATGGATGGAATGATTGGCCAATCTCTCTAGCTAGTACACTTCTTTTCCCCGTAAAGAGAAAGGAAATAGCCTCAACCTCAGCGCGTCCTCAGAAATATTGGTTTGCTTGCCCCCCCTCCCCAACAAGTATCGACGAACCCCTTGAGATGCTTGTAAGCATTTTGATTTGGAGCCCCGTTGAAGAATCCTTGTTTCTCAAGTAGTGTAAGCATCACGTTGGTGCTTTGGAAGTTGCCCGCCTTAATGTGGGGCAGGACTATAGCACTTGCATAACCCTCGTTCGGCAACACCCGGTACGTTGCCGCCTTGGTGGAGATGGGGGAGGAACGAGAACATTATCATTAGGTGGTTGGCCTCGCCTATTTGCTTGAGGTTCGGGAAGAACCTCATCTCCTTGATCACCGTCCACTTCCTCCCCCAGTGGCAAATTACCAATGGGCTCATTATTGAGAGCAATTATCGTACCTATAAGCAATTCAAAAATAAAATTAGTGACTCGGAAGGAAAAGAAGACAAATCCCACAAAAACATAGATATATAGCTAAATCCGTTTAACTCCCCGGCAACGGCGCCAAAAATTGATGTCGCCCAAACTCACACCACAAATATAGGTAGTGAGGCGGTCGAAGCAATAATAAAACCCAACACAAGTCGGGGTCGAATCCTCAGGGAGTTAGAATTGGGATTAGGTATATATTTAATGTAATTGTACAATATGCCTTAGATTACACTTCCACATTCTTGTTTGTTGTTTCTACTTCTACTTTAAACTATTGATTGCAATTATTAAACTAGAAGAAAATATTTTTGGTTTTGGTTGTTTTCCAAATGATAAAAGATCTAGGGTCGTGACTTTCACCTAGGTGGTTACCTAATTGGTTGAAAACTCTAGGACAAGCCTGATTAGTCGGGGTTGTAATATAGCAATCACATGCAATTACCCACTCTATATCTCTTGTTAGTTTGAGTGGTTTTGCCCAATTTGACTTTCTCAAGTCCAAATGGGTATTGCACAAAACAAGTGATAACTGCTCAAGTCAGGTCTTACTATCTCTAGATTCAACCCTTTAATTGGAGCTATCAATTTCTTGAGTTCACCCTAATTTCTTGTTAGCCAAGTTTTCCTAGACTTAGTCTCTCTTTCTCAAGTAGAGACTAAGTCAATTAGGCATGAATCAATGTTTGCAACCATTAATTCTTGAATTCAAGCAAGAACTAGGCTAAATATCACTAACCCAATCACAAACAAGTCCTAAATCAAACACCCATTAAGTACCCACACTAGGGTTGGGACACAACCCTAACTAGAAATTTAGCTACTCATGAAAAATGAAGAAATACAAGAAGAAATTAAGATAGAATGCATAATAATTGATTAGGGAAAGAAAATCTAATGTTCAGAAGCTAATCTAGTACAATATTACTCAAAACAGTAAAGGAAAACGGCTCAGGTGCTCTCCCAAGACAACCTACCCTAAAAATGACAAAAGGTTATATTTATACTAAGCTGAAAATATCTGACAAAAATACCCCTGCGGAGGTTGTGCGGTCGAATAATTATGTGTGCGGTCCGCACAACGAGACTTGGCTTGACAGGTTCCAGTTTTGCGGCCGCACAATTCTGGATTGGGGCCGCACTCTTTCAACTACTGGAGACCGCACATTTGTGAGTGCGACCGCACTCTTGCTTCTGCGGCCGCACAATAATAGTGCGGTCCGCACTCTTTGATCTTAAGCTCTGGTTGTGTGAGACTTCTGCGGACCGCATAAATATGAGTGCGTCCGCGATCTTGATTATGCGACCGCACAAAAATGGTGCGGTCCGCATTTTTTCTTGAACTTGAAATCCCATCTCTCTGATCTTTAACTTCTGCGGGCCGCATATTATTGAGTGTGGCCGCACTTGTCATTTTGCGGCCGCACAATTATGGTGCAGTCTGCACTCCTTCAACGTACCCAAAACCAGCTCTCTGAATCTCCTCTTCTGCGGCCGCACAATATTTGTGCGGTTTGCATACTCTGAAGAAAAACAGACATGGCTCTTTCTTTGTTTTTGCGGCCACGCACAGAATTGTGCGGTCCACACTATGGGCCTTTTGCCTTGTTTTGGTCCTTGTCCACTTTTGACTCCTTTATGAGTTGGTTTTGACTTCTTTGGCTCATTTCCCAATATTCCTGTACAAAAGCACATTTCATTAGTTTTCGGGAATTCCTTTAAGCATTTTTGAGCTAAATCGCAAGTGAAAGAGAGCAAATAAATGGTCAAAATCCCTACTTATCAAATACCCAGCGATAACTTGGGTCGACGTCCATAACAGGTACCAATAAAAAATTAGAGTCGAAGACGACTAGCTCGGGGCCCCTTCCGGGTCCGTTTATCACATCAGAACTAGTGACAAACCCAAAAGAACCATCGATCATGAACCAAGATCAAACAGAGATTGGTATAAACCTTTTAACGGAGATCGAAGGAGTAATGGGTCCGGACGCAATCCTGCGAGGAATAAAAAAAAAGGACTGATCGAGGCCAGAATAGTCGGGGGCTCATGAGCAAGAGCGGTTTTAACAGGTCACTCGGGGCCCGGGAGGCACCGATATTATCGGAATATAACTTTAGTATCGATGTTGCTAGTATTGTACATCGGACACATCAAAGATACCAAATGGCCTCGACCATTGCAGTCTGATCCTGCCCAAAGGGCCCCTAACCTAATGTGCAAGTATCATGGCACTCACGACCATAGAACCGAGGATTGTCGACAACTAAAGGAAGAAGTAGCCCGGTTATTCAATAACGAACACCTCCGAGAATTTCTGAGTGATCGAGCCAAAATTCACTTTAGGAATAGGGACTCCAACAAACAGATCGAGAAAGAGGAACCCCAGCACATCATTATCATGATAATGGGCGGAGTTGACATCCCTCGCAGACCGATGTCAAAACTCACTAAGGTGTCTATTACAAGGGAAAACGGACTCGAGATTACGTACCGGAGGTAACCGTATCTTTCAATGACGGGGACGCTGAAAGAATCATACAACCACATAATGATGCACTGGTAATATCTGTACTCATGAATAAATCTCAAATTAAGTGTGTGTTAATTGATCCAGGTAGCTCGGCCAATATCATCAGATCGATGGTCGTGGAACAATTGGGTCTACAAGACCAAATAGTACATGCGGTCCGAATTCTAAACAGATTCAACATGGCATGCAAAACTACTAAATGGGAGATAACCATGCCGGTAAACACCATCGGGACCATCCAAGAAACAAATTTCTATATGATTGAAGGAGATATGAGATATAACGCTCTATTCGGAAGGCCATAGATTCATAACATGAGGGCAATACCCTCAACACTTCACCAAGCATTAGAATTCCCCACACCGGAAGGAATCAAGACAGTTTACGGAGAGAAACCGGCCGCAAGAGAAATGTTCGCGGTCGATGAGGTGATCTCGGTGTCTGCACTCTCGACATCAAAGAATTCGGAGTCAGAAACTAAATAGAAATCACCGATACCTGCTCCGACCAAACCGGAGAAGGAAGAGATAGGCGACGATGATGATTATTGAGTTCCTAGATCATTCATAGCCCCTGATGATTCTGATGCCACCAAGTTACCGGTCGATGAGGTAGAATGAATCGTATTGATCGAGCATCTGCCTGGTTGGAAGGTATATCTGGGCACAGGGTTGACCCCTGAGCTTAGGGAAAAACTCATTCAATTACTTATAGCTAACGTTGATTGTTTCGCCTAGTCCTATTTAGATATGACAGGAATCCCGCTAGAAGTAACCACTCATGAGCTAAGCTTGGACCCGAAGTTCCACCCGGTTAAGCAGAAAATGAGGCCTCAGTTCGAAGTCAAGCATGCATTTATCAAAGACTAGGTATCCAAACACCTTAAAATAGGTTGCATCCGGGAAGTTAAGTACCTGGATTGGTTGGCTAACGTAGTAGTCGTACCTAAAAGAGGAATTAAGTTAAGAATGTGCGTAGATTACAAAGACTTAAACAAGGCGTGCCCCAAGGACTCTTTTCCTTTGCCTAACATCGATCGAATGATCGATGCAATGACTGGGCATGAGGTACTCAATTTTTTCGACGCTTATTCTGGGGTACAACCAAATCCGGATGGACCCGGGCGATCAAGTAAAAACTTCCTTCATCATTAAGTTCGGCACCTACTATTATAACGTAATGTCGTTCGGACTAAAAAATGTTGGTGCTACCTATCAACGCTTAGTAAACCGAATGTTCAAAGAATGAATAGGAAAATCAATGAAGATTTACATTGACGACATGGGGGTTAAGTCCCTACGAGCAGATGACCACTTGAAACATTTATAGGAAACCTTCGATATATTGAAGAAATACAATATGAAGCTGAACCAGGAGAAATGCGCATTTGGGGTCGGATCCGGAAAGTTCCTTGGGTTCATGGTGTCCAATCGTGGAATTGAGATCAACCCGGACAAAATCAAAGCTATAGAAGATATCACTGTGGTGGATAATGTTAAGGTCGTCCATAGGCTAACCGAACGCATATCCGCCCTCGGCCGATTTATATCTAGATCCTCCGATAAGAGTCATTGGTTCTTCTCGTTATTGAAGAAGAAGAATTACTTCTAATGGACCCCGGAGTGCCAACAATCCTTGGAAGAACTCAAGCGGTACCTTTCGAGCCTGCCTTTGCTTCATACTCTAAGGCATACGAGCAGTTATACCTGTACTTAGCGGTATCCAAGATAGTGGTAAATGGAGTCCTAGTCCGGGAAGAGGAAGGTACGCAATTTACTATCTATTATGTTAGCAGGACTCTAGGTGAGGCCGAAACTATGTATCCTCACCTGGAAAAATTGACGCTCGCTTTGCTAAGCGCCTCCAGGAAGTTAAAGTCCTCTTTTCAATGCCATCCCATATGTGTCGTAACTACTTACCCGTTGATAAAGATAATGCATAAACCTGAGCTATCGGGACGATTGACCAAATGGGCCGTGAAAATCAACGGGTACGATATCAAATATCGACCCCGAACCACCATCAAATCCCAAATTTTGGCAGACTTCGTGGTCGACTTCACGCCGGCCCTAATACCCGAAATTGAAAGGGAATTGTTGTTAAACTCGGGGACTTCCTCGGGGATCTGGACCCTCTTTACGGAAGGTGACTTGAACGCAAAAAAGTCCGGACTTGGCATCGTATTAAAGCCATCGACGGGTAATGTAGTTAGGAAATCTATTAGAACTATAAAATTGACTAACAATGAAGCCGAGTATGAAGCCATGATTGTAGGTCTCGAACTGGCAAAACTCCTGGGGGCCGAGATGATCGAAGCTAAGTGTGATTCCCTCCTTGTGGTGAATCAAGTCAATGGGACGTTCGAACTAAAAGAGGACCGAATGCGAAGATACCTGGACAAATTACAGGTAACACTACATCGATTCAAAAAGTGGACTTTGCAACATGTACCCCGGGATCAAAACAGCGAAGCCGATGCTCTAGCTAGCTTGGGATCTTCGGTTAATGGTGATGAATTCAGCTTGGGAATGGTCGTACAGCTCATGAAATCGGTAGTGGAGGAAGGCCACGCCGAGATAAACTCGACAAGTCTAACCTGGGACTGGATAAACAAATACATAGATTATCTGAAGTCCGGGAAGTTGCCCTCGGATCCTAAAGAATCAAGAGCTCTACGCACGAAGACGGACGGGTTCAGCCTGTCCGAAGATAACACCCTATTCAGGAGAACATACGATGGCCCGCTCGCCATATGTCTGGGACCGGGAGATATCAAATATATCTTGAGGGAATTTTACAAAGGCACCTGCGGGAACCATTCAGGTGCCGAATCGTTGGTTCGTAAGATAATCAGAGTCGATTATTACTGGATCGACATGGAGAAAGATGCGAAGGAGTTTGTATGAAAACGTGACGGATTTCAGAGGCACGCACCGATGATCCATTAGCCGGGAGCTACTACATTTGGTCTTGTCACCTTGGCCATTCATGAAATGGGGAATGGACATCGTCGGTCTCCTGCCATGGGCACCCGGTAACTGACTATTTTTCTAAATGGGTTGAAGCTCAGGCATTTGGGAAAGTAAAGGAAAAAGAAGTTATTGATTTTATTTGGGATTACATAATATGTCGATTCGAAATACTGGTCGAGATCGTATGTGATAATGGGAAGCAGTTCATCGACACTAAGGTGAGAAAAATTTTCGAAGACTATAAGATCAAAAGAGTCATATCAACACCCTATTGCCCTAGTGGGAATGGGCAGGTGGAGTCTACAAACAAGACCATACTCCAAAACCTTAAGAAGAGATTGACCAACGCCAAAGAAAAATGGAAGGAAATTTTGCCCAAAGTCTTATGGGCATATCGTATGACCTCAAAATCCAGTATCAGGGCCACCCTGTTCTCGTTGGTCTATAGTGCCGAAGCGCTAATACCGGTCGAGGTAGGAGAACCGAGTTTCAGGTTTTGATATGGACCAAAGATTCAAACGAGGAGGCCATGAGCACGAGCCTGGAACTATTAGACGAGAGGTGCGAGGCCGCCCTCGTTCGGTTGCGCCCAAAAACAATGGATCAAAAGGTGTTACAACCGAAGAGCTATCCTCCAAAACTTCAATATCGGGGACTTGGTATTAAGAAAGGTGACACTGAACACCCAAAACCTGAACGAAGGGAAGCCGGGACCGAATAGGGAAGGTATATATAGAATTATCGAGATTACGGGTAAAAGTTCATACAAACTCAAATCAGGGAACGGTGAGAAACTACCAAACACCTGGAACATAACCCACTTAAAACGATACTACAGCTAAGGTACAACCCCATTCATTCTTTCCTTTACATATATTGTGAATTGGACTAACACTTGCAGTCAACAACCAAAGAATGGTGCAGCTATTAGGACTAAAAGCACACGTTGCACTCTTTTTCCCTTGAACCAGTTTTGTTCCAAATGGGTTTTTCGGTAAGGTTTTTAATGAGGAAATAGTGGATCGTGCTAACTTAGAATCAAAGACCGATTATGAACAGGAATCGATGGTCATGTCAACAGTATCTGAGCCCTCTCGACGATCAACCTCGAATATTAGGGGTCATCACCCTCTGGTAATGATTTTAGCAAGGAAGGAAACTTTATGTTTGAACGGTTTGGACTCGGCAGATAGGATTTATTGTAAGGTTCAAACGGTCAAATGAACCATGCTCGCATAGACCATCTAAGCCATAACTCGAAGCTTGTACACACTTGCAATCTTGTATATTGCACACAAGAATGAAAGAAAGTTTCTACCTTGCAGATACATATTTTGCCCCTTAAGACTATTATATTTTGTTCCTTAAGGATATCGAGCCCAAGGGCCACCTCTATCCGGATCTAAGAGATCTCCCCCACTCGGGGACTGTCTTCCAAGGCAAACTCGGACGACTCGGGCTATTGAAACCCGGGGGCACAGAAGCCTATTAGGCAGTGCCTAAACTTAAAAGGCTACGGACACCCCCACTCGGGGACTGTCAGCCAAGGCAAGTTTGGACAGCTCGAGTATCAAAGCCCGGAGGTATAAAGCCTATTAGGCAATACCTGAACTTAAAAGGCTATGGCCACCCTAGAAATGGCTCGTAGACGTCCGAAGCCCGTAATCAAAACATAAGGCCTTCAAAAATTTGAAACCGGTTCAAGGGCTACCCTCGGTAAAACTATAATCTAAAAACATCTAAACAAGCACTTCGGGGAAAGATTTCGGTCATACCGAGCCCCGCACAAGTTTCAAACAAAATTACATCGAGAATGAGCCTTGTTCGAACCTCTGAACAAGACCTTATTACATACGTTTTATTCCGTCCTAAGGCATTTGAAATTTTTGCAATCATAAAGAGGAAGCCAAAAGAAACGAACTCGAAAATTTCCAAAGGGAAAAAAGTCGTATATACATTCCAATAAAAGTCTTTACGAAGGCCAATGATAACGGCCCCAACAAAATGAACAAAATGCAAAAACAAAGAAAAATCCCTAAGGCACCTAAGCCCGATCTTTACCAGAACCTGCCTCGTCACCGGGGCCGCCGGGGTCTTCTCCATCCTCGAGTTTGCCGGAGCTCTCAAAGCCTTCCTCGTCCTCGGGGTTAGCCAGCTTCTTGGACTCGGCCTCGAGCCTTTTCGCATCAATCTTGGCCGACATGTCAAAACCCCGGGCATGGACCTCCTCGAGAGTCTCCCTTCGGGACAGCCACTTCACGTACTCAAAAGTAACTTTCAGATGGTCTGGGGCTGCCTCGGCGCCAGCCCTATACTAGGCCACCATCTCCTCATGATCGACCCTGGTTGTTTCCGACACAGACCTCGCTGTTTTGAGCTCATTGCCAAGGGTATCCCGTTCAGCAATGGCCAACCCAGTTGAGACTGAAGGCCTTTGATTCGTTGAGCCCGTGCTTCCGCTTTCTCTCTCGCCACTCGGAGTTGGACCTCCAATGATGCCAGTTGCTCCTGGACAGTCTCTTTCTCCGAATCCAATCAGTCCATTTTTCCTTTCCACAAAAATCGACCATGGCCTTGACCTCGTTCATCTCGGCTCGAAGTTGGTCAATCCTGTCAACTTTCTGTTGGACCTGTGAGGTTTGGCCGTTAGTCTCCATGTCTAACTCATCATCACTAACTTCAAAGATCTTTACCTGTTCCACCAGACATGCTCCTTTTGAGCCGCATCTAACACCTTTCGTTGAGATGATAGCCTACTAGGAGGACTCTCAACCTGTCTATCGGGACTGGCGGGCATGAAACGCAGCGTCCCCACCCAAAAGGGATGTCAGTACAAATAAAGTACCGAGTATGTAAGGCATGATAGCAGTATATAAAAGACATGAAAGAAACATGGAGTAAAGAACACAACCTGTAATTTTGAATAGCTCTGTGAATCATGAAAATTTTATAATGTCATGCATGTGCGTATAAATACCATACCATGCATAGGTATATGCGCACATAATATCATCAAGCCTCTAAGGGCATCCCATCATATCATCTAAATCACTGTGGGAGAAATCATCAACGTATACCAGCTGATCAGGTGGTGGTGCGTATATAACGCCATAACCTTTTCCCATACCCCATATATATAGACTATACGCGTATATAACGCTATATGGTCAAAGGTCAATATACATGTATAAATGAATGCAATGCATGATGAAGTAAGTCAATAAGATCTCTCAGAATGTCATGAGACCCATGAACAGACGATATGATAGTAGGACACATGTAGAATCAAGAACATAGGAATCCCTAGTACTTCTATGAATAGAATCATTTATGAAAGTTCCGCGTTTGCACGTTTCATTTATATCATATGGATCATGCCAAAAGGAAATAATGGATAGCCTTAACATACCTTAACTCCATTTAGTCCTTAATAGCTTCCAAGCAATTCTTCAAACAACTCAACTCAATCTACCATAGCATAAGGAGATTCAAAATCAATGTTGAGTAAAGGCTAAGTCCGCAAATTAAATTAGTAGCCCGTTTATGTAAAGTTGGGAAGCATCTCCCCTGTAACAAGAGTGTCCTCCAATACAATATACCAATAACAATGACCAGAGAAATCCAACAATACATAATTATCAATAACAAGACACCATATAACAACAACAAGTCACAACTACTTCACGACGAGCTACAAGCCCAATTGGAATCCGTATACCCCATATCACCCCTTATAGACTTCTTACTTTAACTTACTAGTATCATTAACATGATAATGAAGTAATTCACCAATGATTCCAGCCTTATACCATATATTTATAACAAAGAAAATAATACACAACTCCAATTATCCTCAATTAACAACTTTATTTACTAGTTCATGTCTAGTCTATCCATTTAACTTAATCTATATTAATAAAACCTTAAGCACATGCAATAACACAATATACATACCTCCTACAGTAGCTTCAAGTCAAAATCCAAGTTATATTTAGCTTACAATAGCCCTCGATGGAAATACAACACCATAGAAGTGACTTAAGCTAATCTTCACTTCCAATCTCAAGTTTTGTATGCTTCTTTCACCAATTCACTTGATAAACATATAGACATGCATAAAAACAGAAACAATATCATAATAAAGTTATTTTCCCCATTTTCCAGCCATTTATAGTTCATGGAAATAACCTTTCCAAAACAGTCCATTAAAACCCATAACATCTCAAACTATTTCAAGTCTCCTCTTGTAGTATTTTGCTCAACCAACACACAAACAACTTCAAGTACATGTAGTAGGATTTTATACTCACATTAAACAGTAGAAACAACACGAAATTTCAGCGAAGCACAGCCCACGACTAACCTCAATAACACCACATCATTATAGGTGTTGTATTCTCTTCTTGAATCAACTTTTGGTATTCAAGTTGGTGTGTAAACACTTGTAGTTCGCCTTGAAAATATAATATATATGAAAGAGTGACTGATTATTACCTTAATAAATAAGAACAACACGAAATCTGAGGTTACTTACCTTTGAAGAACCCTCCAAAACAGCCACAAGACGAAGAACTACGTTCTAGCAAGCACCATATGATTTCTAGCGTGGGATTCATGTTTTCATCTTAGGTTCTCACCCTAGAATCATGGAGAAACCATTGGAGAGCATTTAGTAGGATTTAGATACTGTTTTGGACCAGAAAAATGAGTTAAAACGAATGTAAATTGACTTAAATACAAGCTAGAACTTTTCCCCGACTTTGTAGGTCCCAGGGGTGCTGCTTGCGCAGTCTCGCAAAAATGGGAATATCTCTCTACTCCGATATCGTATCGATGAACGGTTAAATGAGTTAGAAACTAGACTCAAAGACCTTAAATTTTGTATATAATATGTCCCAAAAAGACATTAAAAACTTACAAAATGTATTGCTCAAAAAGCTTCATTACAAGGCAAATCCTTAGTCGGTTTTTCCGCAACTTAAATCCGATTTTTCCAAACTTTATATTTCATATCCAAACATCATATATAGTCATATCATGACTTTAAACCTATTTAAAACATGATTAATAAGTCTCATATTCATCTTAAATTACTTAAGACTTCGGTAAACCTTTCTTCTCCTTGTAGAAGGATTTCGTCCTTTTTGAGCTTACATTAGATAATCCTATAATGACAGTGACGTCTGAAGTACGGGGTGTAATAACATGTCCCCTTAGAAACATTATTCCCTGAATGATAACTCTTAAAGGCTTGCAAAAATGGGACGTAACATCATTAAATCACTTTATATACTTTCAAAGAAGATCTCATTTTCAAGCTTACATCAATTGACTTACGACATACTTTCACGTACAAAAACATGGGGTGTAACATCATTCCCCCCTTTGGAACATTCATCCTCGAATGTTGATTGATGCGCTTATCATTCTCATAACCTATGGCTCTTATGAATACTTTAATATTGTCCTTTGCCATCTTGGCAACTGTTCTATGAATAAATCCAGAGGCTAGGGCATTCCCCACTTTAGGCCTCTTTCTCACGCCACGACTCGTGGTCAGAATGTTTCCAATCTTGTAACTAATGCTACCTTCTATCATGCAGTCTGTACACTACTAAAAATCTAGTTTTAGCGACGGACAAATTCTGTAGCTAAATAGAAAAATCCGTCGCTAATCTCATTTAGCAACGGATTAGCGATAAACTATCAAGAAATTCTACTAGCTACGGGTGATTTAGTGACATATTAGCGACGACGTTCGTAGCTAATTCCAGTTTTTTTGTAGTGGTACGACCTTGTCCTTGTATGTGCGCCTATGCGACTCTTCTCTCATTTTTCTCCAGCTTTTAGCCAATCTCTACGCCTCACTTTATGAACATATACAGGACTACGACAAGCTGTCCCTCTGGGCATTTATAGGTATACTGAAGTTCTTCGCTTGGTACTTTGTTGAATGTACCACTATTGTTATATTTTGTTTCCTAGCCTTGGTTATCTATCCTTATGGCTTTAGTGCATCTAGGTAGGTCATACCGTACTATAACACTTACTTCGGTTTATTATTACTGAGGTATGCTACCCAACTCCAGGTTACTCTCTCACTACTTATCCCATATGTATAAATCTAAGTCCTTTAATGCTTCCTTACTGTTATATTTTGGAATTTTTATCCATCTATTGTTGATTCACCTTAATGTTGATCTATATCTACCACTGATAACTTGAGACATCTTACGTAATACATTGTCACTAGGGCTCACGTCTCATCGGAGAACATCTTAAGTGATTTTCCTGATCCACCTAGGGGTGATACTATACTTCAATAATCGTATTTCATAGCATCCCGGCGTGATTCATCTTATATGGGTATTCTAATCCCATGCAATTCATGAAATCCCTTTTCTTAAAATCATTACTCATTCAAAAGCCTAAACGTCATCCTCTTATCTATCACCATTACACCCTTATTCTACTACCAGGGCAGCATTTCATCTCTTCTAATTGCTCATATTCTTAGACTCCTCTTAGTTCCTTTAGACCGTATCGAGCTTTCTATAACTTATGGAAACCATCAGCTCTCTTGTTTTGATAGGCTTAATCTCGAGGCCTTACCTATTCTCTTCACCTTCTCACTCACCTTTTCATAACCTTACTCTTTTCTACCTAAAACCTTGTTGCTCTATCATACTTTATCTTGCGACCTACACATATCTATTTATATTAGTCACAATCTTCCTTTAAATTGCTAGCACCATAGCTTTCCTTTCGTTCCTTCTCAGTTGTCTTTAAATGTAAGCAATTACTTTTCCTGGTCGCCTGCCACTTGTTGCCCACGAATACTGGAATATCCTGTAACTCATATGATCTCAAATATCACCTTTGATTTTTACTTCCCGTTCATTATGGTGCCACTTTCTTATGAAGTGTATACAATATTGTAGTGAGACTATTGTTACAAGACTATTTCGTCTTTATATCACTATGCTTAGGTTGAAGACTTCTTTCTTATTTCCTCAGCTAGTCTTTCGGGGTAGTACATAGTGGAGACCCTCTGACTCCTGTAAAGCTACGAGCTTATTATATCGCATACCCGAAGGAATCTTTGATGTTCTTACTCGCCTATAATTATCCTTAGTTACATACCTCCGTGCCCTTGTGCTCGTAGGGTTGCTTCTGAATTGAAATTTTGAATGTCTCCCCAGTGGCACTCTCTTTTATTTCTGGAACACTTATACAATACCTTTAACTACCCCAACTCTTATCTGAAAATGTTTCAACAATTGCGATCTCGTATCTGTGAGACTGGATTCCCTATGTTGGGGTTCACTATGTTTATCTTGCACCATCTTTTGATTTATTTGTATCCTCTTGTCTAGCCATAACTAGACTCTTCCTGAATACACTACAGACTACTCGTTGGTCCATTCTCATATCTATATTCTGCGTAACCACTCTCGAGTTATGCCCTTTATTTTAACTGACCTCTTATACTGGCTCATTATGTATCGAGTGATCATTCCCACGTGTTTATCAGTATCATCTGGTGCAGAACCCTTATTGCCTCTCCCCAACGTCATGCTTGCATAATGTTCTGGAGTCATATCATATATGTAGGATCTGAATAAATGCATTCTCATTCCTTTCACCTTTTTACCGCATTCTTCCTTTACTATTCCATATTTACCTCTTCATCTTTGGAGTTTTTTTTTCACATCTTCACTGGCATATTACTCGCCTTGCGGTAACCCTTTTATACCAGGTATAATTGAATTTCTTACGCACAAGGGTGACACTTAGTGTAACTAAGTGCAACTGGCACACTTAGTCCCTTAAGCTTAACTCTGCTCACCATGCTTGCTTTTGGGAAGCGTCTTCCTGAATGAACTTTAAAGGTTACTTCTGTTGTCCATTTTATTATCGCCGGAACATGATCTCTAAAATTCTTATGATGCCGGCTATTGTCAAATCATTCGGTCCCTAATTCATATTCATTTTATCTTGTTCACCAGCTCATACTAATTTCTATTACTCTGGGGTCTAACGTTTTCTTCTGGTAATCACATTGGAGTCACCAACTTATTTCTCGAAAGAAGGATATCACTTTATGGCTTATACTCTTCTATTGTTTCAAGTCATGTCTCCTCTTGTCTTTTCCTTCACTTGACTATAGACTCTGTCATCGTGTCATATTTTGATTTACCGTTATCACTCATATATCACATCTTACTCATGATGCTTCATTTACTCTCTTCTTATTCTCCGGATAATATTTTTGTCTATAACTTTATTCTGAAAACTTCAACAAAACGTTATTTCACTTTTAGCTCCCCTTGCTTCATCTTATTGGCTCTTCGGAATGCCTAACATTCTCTTTTTTTTTTTACTCGGGGCTGGAGTCATACTAAGGTAAATATTTATTCCTTGTAGGATTCCACTGCCTATCTTCTGAAATTTCTAAACATTCTAGTATTCATATCTGACTGTACTATTCTAGAGTTCACCATCTGGGTGTCTCACAAGGAGATCTATTACCACATTTGCACTATCTTCAGAAATGTTAGCTAATGATAACAATCCATCCACCATTTTTGGGTTACTCTAACCCCAGCTGGATCCTTATATACTATCATTCTCTTAAACTATATTTGTTGGCTCCCATATGGCATAATTGAGATGATGTGGTCAATTGTATACACCTCTATTCCTATTGAAGGTAACTGAAAATGCTTATATTTCTCTGCCTGAATTGTAAATACTGATAATCTTCATTAATTAGGTACCTCGTACCCTTCTTCATCTTGCTTATTTTACTTGCTGAAACTTGCATCTACCTTCCGATTCTCTTATTCTTTTTTACCATATGAGTGGATAAATATTCTTGCCTTAGGGCTCCTTATCAAGAAGCTTACACATCTTAGTACACACATGATCTTCTCAAGACCTCACATTTACTCATCATAAGCATGATGCAAAATCGAGTTCCTTTGACTTAACTCTTCCACAACCACATTCAATCTCTTACCAACTGTCTTTCTGGATGTAAGTATCGTTGTATTACAAATAAAATAAAATTTAGGAGCTTGAATTCTTATAACTGAGCTCTACCACACGATCTAGAGTAAGAAGAAAGAGTGACAATCCTAAATGCCCTGTAGCCTCCTTCTTATAAGTGTGGTGCACAACACACTCATAAACAAGACTCTACTAGACACGGCTTGTAGAATCCCTAGGACAGAAATGCTCTGATACTACTTTTGTCACAACCCAAACCGTAGGGACACGACGGACACCCGGTGCCTAACTCAACCGAGTAACAACGTAACGTATCCTTCTTATCATACTATCATGGGTAAATGAACCGGAAAGGCAGTCATGAGATAACTAGAATTAAACATAAGAGAATACTCGACATGTGATGACCCAACATGATATAGAAACTTATGCATACGACATACGGCCTATAAGGCCGACATGATCATTTGTATACTCAAAACATAGGCCAACAAGGCCATACAGGTATCCATATACATGACATCTATCTACAAGCCTCTACGAGTACATAAATATCATAAAGTTCGAGATATGGTCCCGCCATACCAATCAATACATGTCCAAATCATACTGACTAGATAGGCAACTCTGGAGCAAGTGGAGTGCACCAACACCTTCTGCTGAGCTGGTAGCCTACTAGGAGGATTCTCAACCTGTCTATCGGGACCTGTGGGCATGAAACGCAGCGTCTCCAGGCAAAAGGGACGTCAGTACAAATAAAGTACCGAGTATGTAAGGCATGACAGTAGTATATAAAAGACATGAAAGAAACATGGAGTACAGAACTCAACCTATAATTTTGAATAGCTCTGTGAATCATGAAAAAATTATAATATCATGCATGTGCGTATAAATGTCATACCATGCATAGGTATATGCGTACATAACATCATCAAGCCTCTGAGGGCATTCCATCATATCATCTCAACCACTATGGGCGAAATTATCAATGTATACCATCTTATCAGGTGGTGGTGCATATATAACGCCATAACCTTCACATATATATATATATATATATATATATATATATATATATATATATGCGTATATAACGCAATCTGGTCATAGGTCAGTATACATGTATAAATGAATGCAATGCATAATGAAGTAACTTAATAAGATCTCTTGGAATGTCATAAGACCCATGAACAGACGATATGATAGTAGGACACATGGGGAATCAAGAACATAGGAACCCTTAGTACTTCTATGAATAGATTCATTTATGAAAGTTTCGCGTTGCACGTTTCGTTTGTAACATATGGATCATGCCAAAAGGAAAGAATGGATAGCCTTAACATACCTTAACTCCATTGAGTCCTTAATACCTTCCAAGCAATTCTTCAAACAACTCAACTCAATCTACCATAGCATAAGGAGATTCAAAATCAGTGTTGAGTAAAGACTAAGTCCGTAACTTAAACTAGTAGCTCGTTTATGTAAATTTGGAAAATATCTCCCCTGTAACAAGAGACTTCTCCAATACCATATACCAACAACAATGATCAGAGAAATCCAGCAATACATAATTATTAATAACAAGACACCATATAACAAAAATAAGTCACAACTACTTCACGCCGAGTTACAAGCCCAATTGGAATCTGTATACCCCATATCACCCCTTATACACTTATTACTTTAACTTACTAGTATCATTAACATGATAATGAAGTCATTCATCAATGATTTCTGCCTTATACCATATATTTATAACAAAGAAAATAATCCACAACTCCAATTATCCTCAATTAGCAACTTTATTTACTAGTTCATGTCTAGTCCATCCATTTAACTTAATGAATGTCAAGATAACATTAAGCACATGCAAGAACACAATATACATACCTCCTACAGTAGCCTCAAGTCAAAATCCAAGTTATATTTAGCTTACAACAGCCCTCAATGGCAATACAACACCATAGAAGTGACTTAAGCTAATATTCACGTCCAATCTCATGTTTTGTATGCTTCTTTCACCAATTCACTTGATAAACATATAGACATGCATAACAACAGAAACCATATCATAATCGAGTTGTTTTCCCCCATTTTCCAGACATTTATAGTTCATGAAAATAACCTTTTCAAAACAATCCATTAAAACCCATAACATCTCAAACTATTTCAAGTCTCTTTTTGTAGTATTTTGCTCAACCAACACACAAACAACTTCAAGTACATGTAGTAGGATTTTATACTCATCTTAAACAGTAGAAACAACACGAAATGTCAGCCAAGCACAACCCACAACTATCCTCAATAACACCACAACACTATAGGTGTTGTATTCTCTTCTTGAATCAACTTTTGGTGTTCAAGTTGGTGTGTAAACACTTGTAGTTCGCCTTGAAAATCTAATATATATGAAAGAGTGACTGATTATTACCTTAATCAACAAGAACAACACGAAATCTGAGGTTACTTACCTTTGAAGAACCCTCCAAAACAGCCACAAGACGAAGAACTACGATCTATCAAGCACCACGGGATTTCTAGCGTTGGATTCATGTTTTCATCTTAGGTTCTCACCCTAGAATCATGGAGGAACCATTGGAGAGAATTTAGTAGGATTTAGGAACTTTTTTGGACCAGAAGAATGAGTTAAAACGACGGAGAATTGACTTAAATACAAGCTGGAATTTTTTCCTTCCTTTGTGGGTCCCATGGGTGTCGCTTGCGCAGTCTCGCGAAAATGCGAATATCTCTCTACTCCGATATCGTATCGACAAACGGTTAAATGCGTTAGAAACTAGACTCAAAGAACTTCAATTTTGTATATAATATGTCCCAAAAAGACATTATAAAGCTTACGACATGTATTGCTCAAAAAGCTTCATTACAAGGCAAATACTTAGTCGGTTTTTCCGCAACTTAAATCCGATTTTCCCAAACTTTATATTTCATATCCAAACATCATATATAGTCATATCATGACTTTAAACTTATTTAAAACATGATTAACAAGTCTTATATTTATCTTAACTTAATTAAAACTTCGGTAAACCTTTCTTATCCTTGTAGAAGGATTTCGGCCTTTTTGAGTTGTAATCCTATGACAATGACGTCTGAAGTACGGGGTGTAACAATATGTCCCCTTAGAAATATTTGTCCCCAAATGATAACTCTTAAAGGCTTGTGAAAATGGGACGTAACATCATTAAATCACTTTATATACTTTCAAAGAGGATCTCATTTTCAAGCTTACATCAATTGACTTACGACGTACTTTCACGTACAAAAACATGGGGTGTAATAATTACTATGTCCTTATCCGCCCAACCACAGTCCTTTCGAATCACAGGAAGGACAACCTCGTTGATGGAGCAGATATACCTAGATACGGCCTCGCATAGGCCTTGCACCGATGAGGGCATTTCGACCTTAAAATCGTCCGCGGCCGAACACCCCCAGGGGGCTCGGCTGCCGGTTCATTGGCAGTCACGCCCGGAGCGGACCTCTCAAGGACAACCACGTCGGGGGTGGTCTCCTCGACTTCGGTGGACAGCTGCGTAGAAGAAGAAGCAACCTTTTGAGGAACGGTTTTGGAAGTTTTCGCCATTGTTATTTGGAAAAGTCTTGAAAAAGTATGAAGGAAGGTTGGGAGACGAAGGGTAAAAGCTTACTGAGTAAATCAAGCGTGCTGGTTTGGGTAGAAGATGAATAAAGACTTATAATTTGTTGAGAAATCTTGAAGAACGAAGGTAAAAATGTTGGGGTATGAAGAAAAACAATAATATCCTCAAGATTCGAAGGTAGAAGCTTGGCCAAAAGTAAGAATGAATGAAGGAGGGGAGTATTTATAGGGGCTTCACGCCGTTTCGCGTCCAAGGACGGCAGGATGGCTGACACGCATTTGAAGTCATTATGACGCGATTGACAGAACGTTTCGGATCTTTTTTCGTTTCTATTACGGCGTATTGAAGAAGGAATCGAAGTGCTCATGTCGTTTCTCGTCGTAAACTTACTCTCCGAGAAACGAGGGGACTATCTGTATACGGGTAAAACCGAGCCCTTGAGACGCCTCGATTTCCGATGAAATAAACGGAGCAACAAACGTGACGACAAAGAATCGGAATCGAGGCGAGGAACCTCTCGAGCCGGGGTCCGGGGCAAAACGCCTGCCTTCGAAAATATCGGAGCCATGACCCCGGGATCGATTCGAATCCTAAAGGCTTCGGAGAACACAAACAAGCAATCGAGCATGACCAACAAAAGGCCGTAACATCCGTAATCAACCGGATATCACGGCATAAATCTCGGCATGTAACGGCAGTAATCCGGTAATTAGTTAAACGAAAGATTTTTACCTTATATGAAATTGTACTTAGAGTAGAACTCCCCTATTATATAAAAAATTGTACTTAGAGTAGAACTCCTCTATTATATAAAAGGGATCTGATTATTCATTAAACACAAGCAATATACCCTTATTTTCTTTGCTATTCCAAGTTCTTCATTATCGTGAGCCCGAGAACAATTTATTACGTTCTTTATCCGCCTCATCTATCACGATTTATCATTTGTATTAATCCGCATATCCTTAAAATCACATTTAAATACAATTATTATCCGTTTTTCCGGGTAAAAAAGCACAATTTAAAATTTACATTTTCTTGCGCAATATTTTAAAATACAGGCTCATGTCGTCTCTTATTAATTGATCTAGAGGAGTGGGAATACAAACTTAAAGCTACTAACAAGTCCTACTGTGCTTTATTTTTATTCTTAAAAAAGACAGCAAAAAAGATGGTTTTCAAGAAGCTTGTGGTTTCTTCTCAACAATGGGTCTCCAATTCAAATCAACGCCTTTATCTTCATCAACAGGCTTTCCTCCTGGTTCTTTAGCCAACTTCTTCCTAAGTTCTTTTTCATCTTCCACCATAATTTCATCTTGAACATTCTCTGGATCTACATCTCCCACTACCTTTCCTTTCATCTCTTCAGCAGTATCCTCAATTGCCTTCCAAGCATCTTGAGCTGTTTCCTTTGCTTTATCCTTCACTTCTTTCGCCTTATCAGCCATTTCAGATACCTTACCACCCGTTTCACTGCTCCCGTAGTTCCTCTCGTGCCTGCGCTGTGGTGGTTCCGACGACTCCTCTGTTGCAACATATCCTCCCTTTTAATATATTTCCATATGCATGCATAGATCACAACATAAATAAGCATGTGCCTTTGTTTGAAAATCTAAAGAATTAAGTACTAGTAATGATGTAGAGTTAATTTCATAAATAGCGATCCAACTTTCGATTTTTGTCAAATTTAATATATTTTGATGCTTTTACTTTCTATTCTCTACAATATATAAAGAAGGATAGTCGACTTACTTTTCTGTTAAATTAAAGAATGCAACTTTTATAGCTAAGGTACGTACACCATATCAAAAGTTGAAAGTTGTATGATCATCCCTAAGATTAACGCTACTAAACATCTCTCTAATTAAGCCTTGTAAATAAGCCGGATCAAGAGTTTAACATATCAATGGACACACGAAAAATGTATATTTTTGGAAAGTGCTAATTATACTATTATATTATAGTCTGAACCACAAGATGCACGTGTACTCATTATAAATCTGTATATGCTACATCCTCCAACTTGGTTTAGTAACCTTTAATTGTACTAAATCAAGCTAGTATAAAAAGACGTACCTTCCAGATTTGACGACCGATAAAGACAGAGGAGGCTCGATTTGGGAAGGCCTTGGAGAGGTTGAAGATGGATTTTTTGGTTAAGGACGCCATTTGTGCTTCTCCTTCCTTTACTTTTTTGGTTAATTGAATGTACTTGAGATGATTCTGAGGTCTTTTAGCTCCTTTTCTTCACGGTATTCTCGAGAATTACTGCATGAAGGAAGGGGTTGGTGTCTCTTGAAATTGCCACGTTTAGAGGTGTATGTGCCACATACTTGCTATCTTTTGACACGTGTACAGTTCCCACGTCAATTTTTGGCACTAGTACCACAACTAAAAACGGACACCATTTTGCAACAAGATTGCACTTCTGCTTCTTCTATCCCGTTAGATCTATATAATGTTATTTTTAATCCTATTCAAAAAAAAAATCTCTTAATATTAAAATGCTTACAGTAATTTTTACAAACATATGTTTATCGAATCTTATTATCTTAAATTAAATTTATACTATCTTGACGTGAATTAATTTTTTTTACTTTTAAGCAACTACATAATTTTAACCTACGTCACTGACTTTTATTTAGAAAATACTCACTAAAATTTTCTTCTACTCCAACAAGTCCAACGAATAGTTTTGTGATCTCGAGGTTTTAATTTCTGTACAATGTTCAACTTTTACATAAAATTGCTCAAGTCATATTCTACATTTTAAAAAAAAAAGAAAAAATGGAACAGAATGTAAGTGGTGAAAATTGTCTTAGGTACTATAGACAATATTTCAGAAACTAAATACCAAATCGACGCATAGTACTAATATTCAACACTATATTTAGGCCCCCTACCAATGACATTTGTTCAGGAGAGATTTAGGGGGTTGGCCAGAACTATGACAGTCCAACGGGATGGGACGAGATAAAATTAACGGGACGGGATGGAACGATATTTAGTCGGGACGGTGGCAGGACGGGACGAAACGGTAGGCCCATCCCGTCCCGCTAACAAACGGGATGGGACAGGACGGGACGGGACGGGACGGGTTTGCGGGCCTTAAGTGCCGTTTTTAAAAAAATAATTATTTAAGCATTGAGTTTGGCAACGGCTATTCTTTTGACAATGACTAAGTTTTTAAAGTTTGCAACGGCTAGTTTTTTGACTTATTTAATAAACTTAAAAATTAAACGAAAATTAGAAAACTAAGTAAAGAATTATAAAATATTAAAACAAAAGACTTGTAATGAAATATTCTAATAATTATAAATTTATAATAGAGTTATAATTTATTTAATATAATTTCAAGCCATTAAGTAACTAAGTAAGAGTGTAAGACAATTCATAAAAAAATTCAACGCTTAGAGCCTTTTATTTTATTAATAGAACTTTCAAATCTCACATACAAATATAATTCTTTTGAAGAGCACCTAA
The DNA here is from genome assembly GCF_000390325.3 of Nicotiana tomentosiformis. Classification (NCBI taxonomy): domain Eukaryota; kingdom Viridiplantae; phylum Streptophyta; class Magnoliopsida; order Solanales; family Solanaceae; genus Nicotiana; species Nicotiana tomentosiformis. The sequence goes on from NC_090813.1 coordinate 72,531,383, forward strand.
TCTACGCAACCACCTTCTAGGAAGGGTTCTGTTTGAACTAGGCCTCTTAGTAGCCAATTACAAATTATCATACTAATATTTGTAAGCTCATATATAACTTCGTTATAACTTATGTATAATTTCTCTCTGACACTGTTCTGGAATTGGCAATGTTGATTGATGTTCCATGAGTTTCATGCCGTCATCGCTCCCAGTGCTAAGTATCTCATTGTATTCTTCTTCTTCCCAAGTGGTTAATTTTTCAAAATCAAGATTTCTTCTTTCTGAATTAATCCAATCTCTGAATAATACGGAAATCTCTAGGTTGTCCTCCGCTAATGAATGTCTATGATCTCCGATTTGAAATCTTGCCGCGCTAAAAGCACTCTCTGATGCTACTGATGATGCTTGAATAGCAAGGATATCTCAGGCCATTATTGAAAATGTTGGAATAGCAAGGATTTTCATACAAGTGATGTTTTGGGACGTTCACCCTTAGGCTTACTCCTTACAGGAGATACAGGGAGTAAAGCTCCAGACCGAGATTCAGTCTGAGTTGGAGCTTGTGTTGCGGGACTAGTGGGTGTTTCATCTAAATCTTCTTCCTCATTTTCTTCATCCTCATTCTCTTCGTCCTCAATAAAAATATCATTGCCAAATTGTCTTTGTAAAGTTTCATGATCTAGTTGTTCTCCGAAATTAATATTATAACATGCGGGAGGTTGAAAAAATAAAGTTTCATCAACATGAGTCATTTCATCTATATGTTTTCTAATTCTAGGAGACGGGTTAGGATTAGGACTAGGATTAGGATTACAACTACTTTCACCTTTACTACTTTTTTTTACTAGTTTTTTTAAAGCTAAATACATTTGTAGGTGCCATAATTTAAATATGAAATTAAATTAAAAAAGTTAACACAAAAATTAAACACACAAATGAAATACGAAAATAGAACACGTAAAGTAAACACAAAAATTAAGCACTAAAATGATACGCAAAAATTATATATTAAAATTAGAAAATGGAACGAGTGCACCGTGATTAAAAATTATATATTAAGAAATTGTCCAAAATATTGCTCCAAATACTTGACGAATTAATTTGAAACTTGAAAGTTGCTCTAAAAATTTGCACAAATACTTGAAACTTATCACTTGATAGTGAGAAAATTGAGAGAATAATATAGATAGAATGCAAGAGATTTGAGAGGGAATGATTGATTTTTGTGGGAAAAAATGAAGAAGGATGGGGTATTTATAGTAAAAAAAATAGGGCCAAAATATAATTTAATAAACTTAGGGGTTATATTAAAAGTTTGGGGGAGGTAGGGGTGTTTTTTTTTTTTTGAGGGGAGGGAGGGTGGAGGCCAATTATAGACGTTTTTGGCCGTTGGGAATAACTATTTTTGCAATTGGAGCACAGGACGGGACGAAATGGGACGGAACAAACGGGACGAAATGGCCATCCCGTGTCCCATTTAACATGGGCTCATCCCGTTTAGAATTAAGTGGGACGGGACGCGGGACGGGACGGGACGGCCCGTCCCGTTGGACAGCCTTAGCCAGAACTACTGTGAAATTTTATATACATCGTGTTCGAGAAGGCTGCATTTTGAAATTTACATCAAAATTAACAAATAACACTTGCAGAAAAATTAAAAGGTACACTGCAGCTATCCCAGTTGAAATCTACAAAAATCTTGTAAGATACAAATCAAAGCAACAGAAACTCTTCATTTCCATAGTTCTTCCATAGGAATCCCACGGTCTTGAGCAACTTCACTAAATTGCCTCATTTGCTGAACAGCTACAACAGTGGCTCTTGCATTGTTGAGGGCATTGTTACTCCCAAGTTGCTTACCCAAGGCATTCTCAACGCCAGCCATTTCGAGAACAATCCGCACAACACCACCAGCAATAACTCCAGTACCAGGGGCTACTGGTCTAAGCATCACCCTTGCTGCTCCAAAGTCTCCCTCAGATCTGCAATTAAGTTGGTCAGCAATGTTATCCCTATGTTATTAACAATAACAAGATGATTCTTTCTCTTTTTGGATAATGGTGGTGTCCAAGCTAACTTGCTTGCATCTCGACGGATACATGTTACCTCCAATTAGTACATGCATTGGGTAACTGTACCACGAAAATTTATGCAAATAGAAAGAAATCATCTAGCGTTTTTTTCTCTTTGTCTCTGTTGGAATTTGAATCTTATTCTTCCATGGTTTCCCCCACTTCTTTGACTACTAAATCACACTCGGATTCCCATCGCGAGATAATTCTTTCACGAAATGAGGTGCATAATTCTATTAACGTTTTCGGAACTACATACATGTCAAGGCAAATACTACCATAAGATATTCCTCAAGGCAAGATGTGGTGGAACCTTTAGACAAATCAGTTTTTTCTCATTAGGATGACAATCAATTAAAGAGGAACAGAAAATAAAAGACTTAATTATCTATCGTATTCAATCCTCTCAAGGCCTACCATTTCATTCCTCCAGATTTAGCGACAGATGTGCTGGGATAATCACGACAAGAAATCACAGCTCTACAGTCAGTACACATCCTAACATATATAGCCAGTCTTCAAAAGTATTAAACATAGCAGTACTGCTAACTGCTAAGTCATTAACATGTTTCTTAATAAAAGTGAGGACAGATCAGATTAATCTCTTTCAGATGCATAGGCTAGAATCACTGATGACCAATTTATATACTTATCAGACTGATCGACGAGCTAGCTAAAATCTAGAGAATCTCACACATTTTAGACACATGAAATATTGGGGTACATGTAGATTTCTTGTTATCTATTAAATCAACGAAAAGAAATAGACACAAAAACACAAATTTGTGCATATCTCAATTTGACATATATAGTCAACAAAATAAGAGGTTCCTTATGACAAAAATAAACTAGATTATGTTCAGATGCTTAAGTAGAACATATTTAGTATGCCATTCTACAAGCCACGATGTTGCCCGGTGAAAATCACGAGAGACCAGGGTTCAAAATGCTAGATACCAATTTTAGTTGTGCCCCTTGACGTTAAACATAACCAATAACTGGAATTATGCCTACGTTGAATTACTTTAGGAGCTTAATAGGATCACTCATAATCAAATATCAGATCATCATGTCCTGTGTACCATAATTGTATTACATCCGCACGCTTTACCTTTCGTGCTAAAATTCTCGGTAATCAAGTATATCCATGACAAGCACCACCTACTACTGATCTAGAAAATCCTTCATAATTCCAGTAATTGGTTATGTGTAAGGTCAAGGGGCACAAGTAAAATTGGTGACTTTATCTTAGTAAAAGCATGTGACCATGTCAAGTTATGATTACACAGGTTTATGGCGCAATGACCAACAACAACAACAACAAAAAACCCAGTATAATTTCACATGTGGGGTCTAGGGAGGGTAGTGTGTATGCAGACCTTATCCCTACCTGGAAAGGTAGAGAGGCTGTTTCCGATAGACCCTTGGCTCAAGAAAAGGTGGCAAGTAATATAAGAGAAGAAGAAGAAGAAGAAGAAAGAGGGGGAAGAAAGAAAGGGGGAAGAAAGAAAGAGGGGGAAGAGGGAGACAAAAGACAATAAGGAAAAAGGGGGGGGAAAGTAGCATCAAATAGTAACAATCAGGGAGCAACAATTTCCAGTACAAGAGGAGAAAAAGTAGCATCAAATAGTAACAGTTAGGAAGTAACAATTTCCAGTAGCAGTTTTAAAAAAACAACAGTGTGACGTGGTAGCTAAGTACCAGATACACTAACAATCTAAAAGAAAGTATCTCTCAACCAACAACAAGGATACTACTAGTACTACTGGTAAACCTAGGAGGAAGTCACAACTACCTATCAACTCACCACCTTAATCCTCGACCTCCACACCTTCTTATCGCTAGTCATGTCCTCGGTTAGGTGAAGCACTGACATGTCCTGCCTAATCACCTCTTCCCAATATTTCTTTGGCCTACCCCTACCTTTCCTTAAGCCCGCCATGTTCAACCTCTCACATCTCCTGACCGGGGCATCTATGTCTCTCCTCCTCACATGCCCAAACCATTGCAGCGTCGATTCCCGCAACTTGTCTTTCACGGATACCATTCTCACTCTGTCCCTAATAGCTTCATTCTTAATCTTATCTTTCCTGGTATGTCCACACATCCATTTCAACATCCTCATTTCAGCTTCGCTCATCTTCTGGACATGTGACTTCTTGACGGGCCAACACTCAACCCCATACAACATAGCCGGTTTAACCACCACCCTGTAGAACTTGCCCTTAAGTCTAGGCGGCACATTCTTGTCGCATAAAACCCCCGAAGCTAGCCTCCATCTCATCCAACCCGCTCCAATGCGGTGAGTAACATCCTCGTCAATCTTCCAGTCGCCTTGGATTATAGACCCAAGATACTTAAAACTATCTCTTTTGGGAATGACTTGAGAATCAATCTTTACTTTCAATTCTTCTTCATACCTCTCGTCGCTGAACTTGCACTCTAAGTATTCAGTTTTTGACCTACTCAACCTAAAACCTTTGGACTCCAGCGTCTGTCGCCACACTTCTAACCTAGCGTTAACACCCTCTCGTGTCTCGTCAATCAGTGTTGTCAAAGGCGCGCTTAAACCCTAAAGCGAGGCTCAAAACATGTTGAGCGCTTTGCTTCGCTTTACGGGTGCTTCAGTGTCGCATCAAGGCTCTAAGGCATACTTTTTCTTGCCAATGAATGTAATCCTGAAAAGGTAACACTAAATAATTGATATTTTACTTTATCGTAATTTTCTTGTTATTTCTTATTCATACTTATAATTATTAGTCTTAAACTACATATACATATTTTTACTTTTTCTCCAGTTGCGCATTTTTTCATTAAAGCCCACGCTTTATTTGTGCTTTGCGCTTAAAGCTCCAATGGGCCTTAGAGCTTTTTTGCGCTTTACGCCTTTGATAACACTATCGTCAATCAGTACTATGTCATCAGCAAATAACATACACCATAGCACCCTCCCTTGTATGTGTCGCGTCAGCACATCCAACGCTAGGGCAAACAAAAACGGGCTAAGGGCAGATCCCTGATGCAACCCCATCTCCATAGCGCAATGACCAATCTATGCAAAAATCATTTCTCATATATTACTGCAGATCCAGTACCGAGAAATCTGTTGCCTCCAGCTATGAAACTCAATATAATGTCCCCTCCCTACTCCCTCTACCCCTCTATCCTTCTCCACCTAAATACCAGACATGGTTCACTTTTGCATTACAAATACCAGACTTGATTACCAGCACAATTCGGATTCGTCCTGCACTATACTACCTAAGCCCTGAGGCTGGAAGCAGAACTATTAGCAACAATTTGACCCTCAGAAGGAACTCAAATGGCAAGGGAAGCAGATAAGAAGCTGATACGCCACACCCCCAACCTTATAAGGGTGAGAAGTTGCTTATATTCTATCATAGCAAAGTAGGACTTCAGTAGCTCTCTGCCCTTCTTGAATTGCAGAAATGCATAAAATAGACCTCAAATATTTTTTTAAAGACAGTGGGACTTAGGTATGCAATTCCTGCACCGCAACTAATTCATTGGCACCCGCTACAGCCCATAAACACAAGTTCCAGTAATTATGCCTACGAAGGCTAGAGAAGATGGGCTCACGCTGAGTGTTATAAATGGTATGCAAACATGAGATCTCTATGTTATTAGTCTATGTCTCAACCATCCACTCATCATCTTGGAGAACCCAAACGTCATGATTTTATCCATAGGAAGTTTCGGAGAACCCAGTCCCACTATTGCTTCAAAAATAACCATTAACCATCTCAACCAATATCCTCAAGGTGCCAGAACTAAAACACATTTTGTTTAGGTTAACAATTAAGTATTACTTAGGGGAAAAAAAAAAAGGACAATCAAAATCGAACTCATTCCTATTGTATAAAACCCTCCTGCCAATACCACTAGACTATAAGATTTGGTGGTAAAATGCATTGAATAGACACTTGTGGAATTTCTGTTTCTACAGTAATAACTCGAAGCTACAAACCCAAAAATTGCACCATCTAGCTCAATTTAGGATTGGAATTCCAAGCCTCCAAACTAGCTGAAAACTACAGAAGATTCTATATTTATGTCAAAACCCAACATTTACTAGCGAAAGAACATACATATTTAAAAGTTAGCAAAATTTACCTGTGGGGGAAAGTCAAGTACTTAGTCATAGGGACAGTAATGATATTCCTCCTAGCATTAACAGCGGACGTTTGGACAGCAGCAATCACCTCTTTAGCCTTACCAACTCCAACACCCACTTGCCCTTTCTTATCACCCACAACCACAATTGCTCTAAAATGCAATTGCTTCCCACCTTTAACAACCTTAGTAACTCTCTTCACTTGCACCACTCTATCATCAAAACCATCTTTGGCCTTCTCTTTCTTAGTTTTCCCAAACCCAGTTGTCTTTTTCACCTTAGAGTCCATTGTATAAATATCATTCCCAAGGAAAGTCTCTCCACTGTAAGCTGGCCCATACAACTCTTCATAAGCTTTTGCAATGTCGTCTTCAGATTCTAAGGGGCCATCGTCGAAAAAGGGTGGTTCTATGAAGTCTTCAGGGCGTTCTGGAGGGTCAAAAGTGGAAATTTCTTCTGGGTCTGTGTTGTCAAAGAAAGTGGTTTCGACGGTTGTGGAACTGGCTGTTATGGGCTTGAGTTTTAATAGGTGGATGGGTTTAGGGAGGAAGAATGATTGGGATTGAAAGGGTGAAAAGCGAGAAGGGGTTGTATAGAGAGAGGGAAAAGAAGGTGGAGAGCGAAGCAGATACTGTTGTCATTATCTCGTCTTGTGTTAATGGCGAAGTACAGTGGAAGAAATGTAATCTTCTTATCCTTAACTTCCAAGTGGTAAGATGGGCTGAGTTGAGATAGGATTAGTTGACGGGCGATGTGCACATATAGCCAGTAATAACACATGTATTTACTTTTAAGCCACTGTTTTAAATATATTTAGTCTTTAGCCACTGCTTTAATAAACTTTTACCCACCCGGACAAAAATACCTTTCTGTTATATAGGATTTCGCTGATATATACGGTCCTTATTCACGATCAGCAGCAGCTCAAACTTACGTGCAAACTTACGTACAGAGAATTGTTGTGATCGTCCAAAATTGCAGAAGTTTCTCTTCCGATTTCAAACTTTTTGTCTAAGTTCAGAATTCAACTTTCTCGTCCAAAATTCACCATAAAATTACAGTAAGTTCTAAATTTTCAGATATCTCTATATGCTTTTGTGTGTTTTTGTGGATTTTTATTTCGTTACTGAAGAATAAGATGCTAGGAATTTGATTTTTTTTCTTTTCTGTATTGATAACGTTAAGGACATCGCGTCCTTAACTCTATGATTGTTCTGTAAATATTGAGGACATAATGTTAAGGATTTGGTGTCCTTAACATGACTGTTGTTCTAAAAAAATATTAAGGATAAAGTGTCCTGTATTTTGCAACTTGTATTAATAAATTTAAGGACATGATGTCCTTAACTTCATGACTGTTGTTCTAAATATTAAGGACATAGTGTCATGTATTTGCAAATTGTATTAATAAAGTTAAGGACACGATGTCCTTAACTTCATGGTTGTTGTTCTAAATATTAAGGACACCATGTCCTTAACATTTTTACTGCACACATCAAAGTGAAGGACACCATGTACTTAACATTTTCACTGCACACATCAAAGTTAAGGATAGCTTGTCCTTAATATTTATACTGCACACATCAAAGTTAAGGACAACTTGTCCTTAACTTTAACAATGCACACATCAAAGTTAAGGACATCATGTCCTTAACTTTTACAATGCACACATCCAAGTTAAGGACACCATGTCCTTAACATTTTGACTGCACACATCAAAGTTAAGGACATAGTGTCCTGTTTTTGCAACTTGTACTGATAAAGTTTAGGACATGATGTCCTTAACTTCATGACTACTGTTTTTGCAACCTATACTAATAAAGTTTAGGACATGATGTCCTTAACTTCATGGCTACTGTGTAAATATTAAGGACATAGTGTCCTGTATTTGCAACTTGTATTGATAAAGTTTAGGACATGATATCCTTAACTTCATGACTATTTTTCTAAATATTAAGGACATAGTGTCCTGTGTTTTGCAACTTGTATTGATAAAGTGTAGGACATCTTGTCCTTAACTTCACGATTGTTGTATAAATATGTCCTGAATTTCCCATTTTCTTGACTTGCAGGATGGATACAATATGTATTAAAGTTGCTTTTAATGGTAGATGGACTGCAGACTATAAGTATCTTGATCATCAAACAAAGCTTGTTCTAGTACCTGAGGCAATTCGATTTGAAGATTTCATTAACCAGGTCTTTGAAGTTATTGAATTGGATAGAGACAAGTTTGAAGCAATGATATGGTTTGATATCAATCTGGGAACAAGCAAGGGAATGCTTGTATCCAAAGATATAGATCTTCACACATGTATAGAGTTACTAAAAAGTCATTCACTCTTCAAGGGCTGTCGTTTCATTGTTGATATTTTGGAAAAAGTTTTTGATTCTACAAGCACCTTTGAACATGTCAATACAGAAACTCAACAAGACAATCAAGACAAATGCCAACAGATAATGGAAATAGATGTGGTTGAAGCTCAACCAATAACTAAAGAGGTGCTTCAAACATTTGATTCTATTCAAGTAGAAGGACAAAGCATTATAGAGATTGACAACGAACAAGATTTGGGTATTCAAGTCTTAGAGAGTGCACCGGTGATAGAAAAAGTTGCTTAAAAAACCTTTACTCAACTAACTAGACAAAGCTCAAATTCGAAACAAAAAGAATCCCCAACTACGAGATTAAGAGAAAATGCTTCGTTGGATGAAATAAAAGTGAGATCAATATTTGACAAAAAGAAGAGTATAATTAACTGTTTTTCTAATATAGCAATTAAAGGACATTTTGAATTCAAGGTTGTTAGATCAAGCTCAACAAGATATTCGTTGAAATGCAACGGTGATAGGTGTGGGTGGTGTGTGCGTGCTTTCAGAATTAAAGATTCAACACTATTAAAGATAGTAAAGATTGAGAAAAATCATGACTGCTCAGTTAACACTATGAAAGCTGATCAAAGGCATGCAACTTCAAAGTTGATTAGTGGTTACATTATCGACAATCTTCGAGACCCAAGGTTTGAAGTTACACCAGCCTTTGTCATGGCAGAAATGCAAAAATTGCATGGACTAGACATTGGTTATCACAAGGCGTGGCGTGCTATTCAACGTGCTTCAGCTTTAATAAGAGGAACTCCTAAAGAGAATTATGAATTATTGTCTTCATACTTGTATATGATGAAAAGTAAAAATCCAGGAACATACACTAACATAAAGATAGACGACAACAACAAGTAAACAATCAAAAAGAGTTTATTAGTCTGTTTTATAGACTTTAGGATATGGTGTCCTTAACTTGGATATGTGCAATGAAAATATTAAGGACATGGTGTCCTTAACTTTGATGTGTGCAGTGAAAAAGCTAAGGACATGGTGTCCTTAGCTTGGATGTGTGCAATGAAAAAGTTAAGGACATGGTGTCCTTAACTTTGATGTGTGCATTGTAAAAGTTAAGGACATGGTGTCCTTAACTTTGATGTGTACAGTGAAAAAGTTAAGGACATTGTGTCCTTAACTTTGCTATGTGCAGTAAAAATGTTAACGACATGGTGTCCTCAACTTTGATGTGTGCAGTAAAAAAGTTAACGAGATGGTGTCCTTAACTTTGATGTGTGCTGTGAAAATGTTAAGGACGTGGTGTCCTTAACTTTGATGTGTACAGTGAAAATGTTAAGGACATGGTGTCCTTAACTTTGATGTGTGCAGTGAAAATGTTAAGGACATGGCGTCCTTAACTTTGATGTATGCATTGTAAAAGTTAAGGACATGGTGTCCTTAACTTTGATGTGTGCATTGTAAAAGTTAAGGATATGGTGTCCTTAACTTTGATGTGTGCATAAAAGTTAAGGACAAGTTCTCCTTAACTTTGATGTGTACACTGAAAATGTTAAGGACATTGTGTCCTTAACTTTGATGTGTGCACTGAAAATATTAAGGACAAGATGTCTTTAACTTTGATGTGTGCAGTGTAAATGTTAAGGATTTGGTGTCCTGTATTTTTAACCTTCTGTTAAACTGTATTTTCGGGTTTCTTTATATGTTTTTTGCATATGGATCATCAATAGCTGGTTGAAATCATTGTAGATCAGTGACTGCTGTTGATGCAACTTTTTTGAAGTCAAAATATCATGGTGTTTAAATGATTTCAGTTATAAAGGATGCAAATAACCAAATATTCCCACTAGCCTTTGGAATTGCAGAATCTGAAAATAACAATTCCTATGAGTGGTACTTTAGTGAGCTTCGCAATGCAATTGGGAGCCGTGACAATTTAATTTTTTTGTCGGACAGGCATCAATCTATTGCACATGGCATTGCAAAGGTATATCCTAAAAGCCACCATGGGATTTGTATCTATCATTTGGAGCAGAACCTAAAGCGAAGGAAAGTGAAAAGTGAGGTCATAAAAATTTTTCAAAGTGCTGCAAGAGTATACAGGCGCAAAAAATTTGATCTATACATGTCAGATATAGCAAAAGTTGATAAGAAGACTTTTGACTACTTGATGGAAGAACCACCGGAAAGGTGGGTATATTCTTGTAGTCCACGACGAAGATATGACATGCTCACAACAAACATAGTTGAGTTAATAAATTATGTGCTATTAGCTACAACGTTGGCTTTATGAAAGAAGAAATGAAGCAGAAGGAACTTTTTATGACGTTTCTTGTTGGGTAGAAGAGGAATTGAAGAAAAATATAGATTTAACTTTTACTTTAAATGTAAGTATTATGTTCTTACTTAAGCTTATTATTTTAATGATAATTTAACATAATGTACTAACTTATAGTTTTTCAACTTTGAAGGTCTTCCCTGTTGATTCATGGCGTTCTAGAGTTGAGGAAGAAGGAATTACTTTCTTGGTGGACTTAAACAAAAGAACATGTGATTGTTTTCAGTTTTAATTTGATGAATTACCATGTATACATGCAATTGCAGCTATCGAGAAGAGAAACATCAAGAAGTCCAATTTCTGCTCGGACTGGTACTTAAAGGAATCTTGGCTGAAAACATATGAAAGACAAATACATCCTGTAGGACATACGGATTCTTGGATTGTACCAGAGAGTGTTAAGTCATAAATTATTAAACCTTCAGATTTCAAAGTCCCGCCAGGTAGAAGGCAGAAGAAAAGGCATATTCCAGCTACTGAATCATCAAAAATAACATTCAAATGTGGTCGTTGCAGAAGAATTGGTCATAATAGAACATCTTGTATATATTCTTCGGCAGTCCATCCATTTTCAAGGAAGCATAGAGAATAATAGATATATCAACTTATGTTTATCTACTCTTTTAAGTTTTTGCTATAAATTGGATTCATTTAGATTGTTTTTATTTGAGCAAGTAAACATTAGCAGATGGTTATATAAAAGATGTCCTGAATTTTTAAAGTTTCTTTGCAATTACATGCTCTTTGTTTCTTTTTCTTTTTCTGGGAGTTCAATTTACCTTTGTCGGACCAATTATTATTTATGGGATTTTATTCTTGCCCTAAGTAAACAAGAAAGTCCTTTTCTTTATATAATTTGATGCCTGCAACTTGCTATATCTTTATTTTTAAAATGAGATTGGTACAAGTAAAACTTAACGACATAATCTTTTACAAGTCCTGAAAATTTCAAGTATGAATCTAATATTAAGGACATAAATTTCTAAAATGTCCTTAACTTCTGGAAATCTCAGATTATTATCTAGATTTCCAGAAGTTCAGGACATTTCATAAAAATATGTCCTGAATATTATTTTCATCCTTCAACAAATCAGTCATTTTCACTATCATAGTCGTCGCCGACACTTTCTGGTAATGTATCAAAATCAGAATTTCTTTTCCACTCTCCATGTGCCCAAAGATTTGCTGCAAGTCTGAAGTTTGATATGTCCTCAGGTTGGAATTTCTCCACATCCTTTCCCATCATCAACAACTCCACATACTTGATTAGGAATGCACCACAATCAGTCCTAAGAAAAATATGGAGTCAATTAAACAATATCTTTAATAAAATAAATCTAAAGTACATATAAATTATATAGCAAATGACAACACGTACGATCCAGTTTGGTGTGGTGATATTTGCCACTGAATATCAAATTTGTTGAATGCATTTCCAAAAGACTTGTGATTTTTCTCAAACTGTAAGAACTTTAGCAAGTGGGGGATCATGCGTGCATACATTTCAATGTGTTTCATTCCTTGATCATATGGCTCACTATATATGGAATCGTACACATCAATCTTTCTCTCATTCAAGTCCAATACCCCCAAAAGAAAATGTGTTACAAGATCATTATCTTCTAAAGGAAGCCGACATGGAAAAAATATTTTGTCAACCTCTGCCCAAGCAATTCCACATCTACGATTGTCACCCCACACATATGGTGTGAGAACCAACTGATTATCATCACACCAAAACAAATCTGAAGCATCTTTATTAAAATCCTTATACACAATTAGCATATAGTTATCAAAAAGTATATCTGTAGTTGTGCAATGAAAAGGATGGGCGCAAGGGTGGTAGCATTCCTTCTTCTCAAATAATACAGGGCATTGTCAATATGCTTCATAAAAAGGCAAAAAAAGAAAAAAAATCCATCAGTCAAAAATAATTAAAAAACAATAAATTAAGAAGAAAGAAAACAAATGCCTTGTGAATTATCAAAGCTTATCATCAAATACAAAGCTACTATCTGCAGGCTCAACGAAGAATATTTTTTTACTGATTTTTTGATGGTACAATTTATATGGATTCTTTCTCACACCATTATCCTCAGCATATATATTAGTTTGTCCCCTGAAAATTTTGAAAATATCAAAGTAAGAAAGTTTATAAGTTAGTCCTCAATTCCTAATTAAGGACACTTGATCCTGAACTTACAGTAACAAGGTCATAAGTTAAGGACACTTGGTCCTGAAGTTAGAGTTGCAAATTCAAAATTCAAGGACAGGTAGTCCTTAACTTACAGTTACAAGTTCAAAAGTTAAGGACACTTGGTCCTGAAATTGGACTTACAAGCTCATAAATTAAAGTCCTGAACTTAGAGTAACAAGCTCATAAGTTAAGGACAATTGATCCTGAACTTAGAGTGGAAGTGCAAAAATTAAGGACACTTGGTCCTGAAGTTAAAGTTGCAAATTCAAAAATTAAGGACAGGATGTCTTTATATAATTAGTCATGAACTTAGAGTAACAAGCTCATAAGTTAAGGACAATTGGTCCTGAACTTAGAATGGAAGTTCAAAAATTAAGGACACTCGGTCCTGAAGTTAGAGTTGCAAATTCAAAATTTAAGGACAGGTAGTCCTTAACTTACAGTTACAAGTTCAAAAGTTAAGGACACTTGGTCCTGAACTTGGACTTACAAGCTCATAAATTAAAGTCCTGAACTTAGAGTAACAAGCTCATAAGTTAAGGACAATTGATCCTGAACTTAGAGTGGAAGTGCAAAAATTAAGGACACTTGGTCCTGAAGTTAGAGTTGTAAATTCAAAAATTAAGGACAGGATGTCCTTAACTTACAGTTACAAGTTCAAAAGTTAAGGACACTTGGTCCTGAACTTAGACTTACGAGCTCATAAATTAAAGGACAATTAGTCATGAACTTAGAGTAACAAGCTCATAAGTTAAGGACAATTGGTCCTGAACTTAGAGTGGAAGTTCAAAAATTAAGGACACTTGGTCCTGAAGTTAGAATTGCAAATTCAAAAATTAAGGACATGTAGTCATTAACTTACAGTTACAAGTTCAAAAGTTAAGGACACTTGGTCCTGAACTTAGACTTACTAGCTCATAAATTAAAGGACAATTAGTCATGAACTTAGAGTAACAAGCTCATAAGTTAAGGACAATTGGTCCTGAACTTAGAGTGGAAGTTCAAAAATTAAGGACACTTGGTCCTGAAGTTAGAATTGCAAATTCAAAAATTAAGGACATGTAGTCATTAACTTACAGTTACAAGTTCAAAAGTTAAGGACACTTGGTCCTGAACTTAGACTTACTAGCTCATAAATTAAAGGACAATTAGTCATGAACTTAGAGTAACAAGCTCATAAGTTAAGGACAATTGGTCCTGAACTTAGAGTGGAAGTTCAAAAATTAAGGACACTTGGTCCTGAAGTTAGAGTTGCAAATTCAAAAATTAAGGACATGTAGTCCTTAACTTACAGTTGCAAGTTCAAAAGTTAAGGACACTTGGTCCTGAACTTAGACTTACTAGCTCATAAATTAAAGGACAATTAGTCATGAACTTAGAGTAGCAGGCTCATAAGTTAAGGACAATTGGTCCTGAACTTAGAGTGGAAGTTCAAAAATTAAGGACACTTGGTCTTGAAGTTAGATTTGCAAATTCAAAATTTAAGGACAGGTAGTCCTTAACTTACAGTTACAACTTTAAAAGTTAAGGACACTTGGTCCTGAACTTGGACTTACAAGCTCATAAATTAAAGTCCTGAACTTAGAGTAACAAGCTCATAAGTTAAGGACAATTGATCCTGAACTTAGAGTGGAAGTGCAAAAATTAAGGACACTTGGTCCTAAAGTTAGAGTTGCAAATTCAAAAATTAAGGACAGGGTGTCCTTAACTTACAGTTACAAGTTCAAAAGTTAAGGACACTTGGTCCTGAACTTAGACTTACTAACTCATAAATTAAAGGACAATTAGTCATGAACTTAGAGTAACAAGCTCAAAAGTTAAGGACAATTGGTCCTGAACTTAGAGTGGAAGTTCAAAAATTAAGGATACTTGGTCGTGAAGTTAGAGTTGCAAATTCAAAAATTAAGGACATGTAGTCCTTAACTTACAGTTACAAGTTCCAAAGTTATGGACACTTGGTCCTGAACTTAGACTTACTAGCTCATAAATTAAAGGATAATTAGTCATGAACTTAGAGTAACAAGCTCATAAGTTAAGGACAATTAGTCCTGAACTTAGAGTGAAAGTTCAAAAATTAAGGACACTTAGTCCTGAAGTTAGAGTTGCAAATTCAAAAATTAGGGACATGTAGTCCTTAACTTACAGTTACAAGTTCAAAAGTTAAGGACACTTGGTCCTGAACTTAGACTTACTAGCTCATAGATTAAAGGACAATTAGTCATGAACTTAGAGTAACAAGCTCATAAGTTAAGGACAATTGTTCCTGAACTTAGAGTGGAAGTTCAAAAACTAAGAACACTTGGTCCTAAAGTTAGAGTTGCAAATTCAAAAACTAAGGACAGGTAGTCCTTAACTTACAGTTACAAGTTCAAAAGTTAAGGACACTTGGTCCTGAACTTAGACTTACAAGCTCATAAATTAAAGTCCTGAACTTAAAGTAACAAGCTCATAAGTTAAGGACAATTGGTCTTGAACTTAGAGTGGGAGTTCAAAAATTAAGGACACTTGGTCCTGAAGTTAGAGTTGCAAATTCAAAAATTAAGGACAGGTAGTCCTTAACTTACAGTTACAAGTTAAAAAGTTAAGGGCACTTAGTCCTGAATTTAGACTTAAAATCTCAAAAGTTAAGGAGACTTAATCCTTAACTTAGAGTTACAAGCTCAAAAATTTAGGACATTTAGTCATGAAGTTAGAGTTGGAAGCTCAATACACTTAGTCCTGAATTTAAAATTATAAGTTCAAGACACAAATGTAAGCAATTAAGAAATAATGAATACATTTAGGGACTTACACTTTTTTGCGACCTTTCCTTTTCTCCTTGCCCAACCACCCAATGAATTTCTTCAATAAGTTTTAATTATCTTTGGCATAATGAAAAATACATGTACGAGTATATTTTGATTTTATCCAGCTTGTATACTTAGGAGTATTTTTATTGTGCGCCATCGATGTTCCTCTTTTTCTTTTCTATTCAAAAGGAGATTTCAATTGCCAACTAAGCTTCTTAATCCTTTTCCCTCGACCAAGCTCTTCTTCAACATTTCCTTCAACCTCCATAGACAAACCCTCATCAATGCTCATTTGTGTAGTCGGAGGAGTAGGAGTAAGAATAGCAAATGATGGACCATCAAAACCAATACTATCTCTCTTCCTTTTCCTAGTATATTGGTTAGCGGCTTCATTTTTTATTTGCTCTGCAAGCAACACTACATATATATTAGTTTGCTGCAAGTCGTCAATTCTATGAATTGTCAAATGAAGAGACAAAAACTAAGGACATAATTTTTGAAATGTCCTGACAATTTGAATTATGAATATAATATTAAGAACACAATCAATACATGTGTTTGGCCACGCTGCCTTCTTGTATTTCTTTAACAGACAATGGTGCTGACATATTGCTTGCATTTTCTTTATCTTGCAACTGTTCTCCATGTTTTTCGATTGCAAGTTCACAAGATTCTGAAAAATATTTATAGGAGCTAACACAATTAGTACTTGTTACTAATCTTTGATTAAAACAAACATGTATAATATGAAAAAAAAAATTCGTCTAACCTTTTGCAACTGTCAAGATCATGCCAGTTAAATCATTATCTTGACTAGCATTTCTTTGGCTTCCAATATTGTCTGTAAGAGAGAGAGGTGTAGAGATATCATACGTTCCTTCTATACATTTGCAAACAATCTCACTTATGCTTGTTCCTTGGGTATTTTCTATGTCTTGAGATTGTTCTCCACTTCTCTCTTTTGAAATTTCATCATCTTGATAGTCCACTCCATCTTCTTTCCTTGCAGTTTCAAAAGATTCTGTAATATTTACAATTAATACTTGTTACTAATAGTTTACTAAAACTAACATTCAACATGTCATGAAAATTCCATCTAACCTTGATTGGCATCATTTGGATTTCCAAATTTCTCTTTAAGTGAGAGAGGTGTAGATAGATCATATATTTTTTCAACACATTTGCATACAATCTTACTTATACTTGTTCCCAATGGATTTTCTAAATCCTGAGATTGCACTCCAGATTTACAAATTATGTATGTTACACTTGTCTCTTTTGGATTTTTCTGGTCTTGACATTCCATTCCATCTTAAACTTGCACTCCATCAAAAGATTCTACACACATTTGTAATCACAAAAAAGTTTATATGTATTATGCTATTGAATATAAATTTCAATGATAACAAATTCAAAAACTGTATCTAACCTTTCCCAATTTCGATGCCAATATCAGTTTCATCCTCTAGATGCGCATCTCTATAATCGCTTTCATAATGATCTTCTACGTGCACATCTATATCATCACATTGATCATCAACTGCATCTTTGCTAATTGGAACACTAGGTTCTCACTCTATGGTCCTTTCATGAGGTTTATCAAGAAGCTTCATAAAAGTATCAATCTTTGATCCTAGGTTTTTCTTTAAAGCCTGTGAGATAGTATTTAAAATAAGAATCAGAATGTTAGCTGCTTATAAGTTATGGACATTGGTCATTAACATAGAGGTACAAGCTCAAAATTAAGGACAAGTGTTCCTTAACTTAGAGTTACAAGAACAGAAATTAAGGACATATAGTCCTGAACTTAGAGTTCCAAGTTCAAAAAATAAGGACATGTAGTCCTGAACTTAGAGTTACAAGTTAAAAAGTTAAGGACAAATAGTCCTAAACTTCAAGTTACAAGCACAGAAATTAAGGACAGGTAGTCCTGAACTTAGAGTTCCAACTTAAAAAACATAAAGACATGTAGTCCTGAACTTAGAGTTAGAAGTTATAAAGTTAAGGACATGTAGTCCTGAACTTAGAGTTACAAGTTAAAAAGTTAACGATAGGTAGTCCTGAACTTAGAGTTACAAGTTAAAAAGTTAAGGACATGTAGTCCTGAACTTAGAGTTATAAGTTAAAAAGTTAAGGACAGGTAGTCCTAAGCTTCAAGTTACAAGCTCACAAATTAAGGATACTTGGTCTTTAACTTAGAGTTACAAGCACAGAAATTAAGGACATGTAGTCCTGAACTTAGAGTTACAAGTTAAAAAGTTAAGGACAAATAGTCCTAAACTTCAAGTTACAAGCACAGAAATTAAGGACAGGTAGTCATGAACTTAAAGTTCCAAGTTAAAAAAAATAAGGACATGTAGTCCTGAATTTAGAGTTACAAGTTAAAAAGTTAAGGACAGGTAGTCCTGAACTTAGAGTTACAAGCTAAAAAGTTAAGGACATGTAGTCCTGAACTTAGAGCTACAAGTTAAAAAGTTAAGGACATGTAGTCCTGAACTTAGAGTTACAAGTTAAGAAGTTAAGGACAGGTAGTCCTAAACTTCAAGTTACAAGCTCACAAATTAAGGACACTTGGTCCTTAACTTAGAGTTACAAACACAGAAATTAAGGACATGTAGTCCTGAACTTAGAGTTACAAGTTAAAAAGTAAAGGACATGTAGTCCTGAACTTAGAGTTACAAGTTAAAAAGTTAAGGACAGGTAGTCCTAAACTTCAAGTTACAAGATCACAAATTAAGGACACTTGGTCCTTAACTTAGAGTTACAAGCACAGAAATTAAGGACATGCAGTCCTTAACTTAGAGTTCCAAGTTCAAAAAATAAGGACATGTAGTCCTGAACTTAGAGTTACAAGTTAAAAAGTTAAGGACATGTAGTCCTAAACTGAGAGTTACAAGCTCAAAAATTAAGGACATGGTGTCCTTAACTTAGAGTTACAAGCACAGAAATTAAGGATACTACCTTGATGTCATTTTGAATCCTTTTTTCTAATAAAGCTATTTTTTGATGTATTCTAGTACATTCTATCTCCATATCCTTTTTGAACTTCTCTGGTAATCTCTGAATCAAAAACCATAAAAACAAAAAAGTCTCTTAAGCAAAAATAAGCAAATAAAAAACTAATGGTATTCAAAGACAGAAACCCTACGTTAACAATTTCCTTAAGCAAGACTTCATCAAATTGTGTTGAAGGCATTGAACTTTGATCTTGAGACAATGGCACATGACACTAGTGGGCTTCGCATCTACTTCAGAAGAAAGAAATGGTACCATCTCGAGCAACTGATACAACTATTATATAAGGAAAAAAACGTAAGTATTCAGAACTAAAATACATAAACAAAAAAATAGCAAGTAATCCTGTTAACTTACTTTTTCATTATGGAAGTACTTTTTACATAGGGTGTCATAATGTGGAGATTTCATATATGAATAACATAGCATCCGGGGAAACCCACATTCTCTGAAGTTAACAAATTATTTTTCCTGAAAAATTGGGAATACTTCCATAATCCAAACACAGAAGGCGAAAGGGAAGCCAAGTATAGTATAATTGTCCTTCTCTTTATCTTTCTCTTTCTCTTTCTCATTCTCATTGTCTGAAGTATTTTGTTTGGACTTCAAGCAGCTCTTCAATGATTTTAGTAACTTTTTATAACAAAGAGAGCCCCAATTGAAAGAAGAGCAGAGTTCATCGTCATCTACGATTTTCATTACCCGCTCAGACACATTCCAATTCTTGCGCTTCCCCATCAACACAGATTCAACAAAATAAATTGTTGCCAACTTCACCGTATCGTCATGGCTGCCTACAAATGATGCAGTTGTACCCTATGGGTGACTGGTAATAAAGTGCCACAAATCGCCTAACTCGATTCTATCCTTTCCAGGGAAGTAGACTTTCGAAAGCCTATTCTCTCTTTCACGTAAAACTTTGAAGTCCACTGAAGAAGAACATTTCAACCCAGTAATTATCTGGAATGCTTCACGTGTAAACTTTACTTCATGATCAAAAACCTTGAATGTCATTGAATGCGAGTCATTGCTTATAATTTCTGAAAGCAACACACAATGAATAAGTCTACCACATAACTTCACACCTTGTAATCGGAAAAAGTTTCCGAAAACACCATCCCTCAACTTCTTCTATTGCGTGTTCGACAAGAAACTTTTTATTGTTTCCTTATACTGAAAATCTCTTTTCCAATAGCTCATCGAATTACGCCAATCATCAAACTTGAAAACACGATCTCCTTCCATTAGCACACTACAAAGATGGAAATAGAACGTAAATATTAGGACTATTTTTCTGAAATGTCCTTAATATTTAAACTACAAAACTAAAATTCGGGACCTAAGTAGATGCATCTTTAATAGAAGAACAATAAACTAAAATTAGCTTACAAATTCTTAGGACTATTTTTCTGAAATGTCCTTAATAATTAAACTACAAAACTAAAATCCGGGACCTAAGTAGATGCATCTTTAATAGAAGAACAATAAACTAAAATTAGCTTACAAATTCTTAGGACTATTTTTCTAAAATGTCCTTAATATTTAAACTAAAAAACTAAAATCCGGGACCTAATTAGATGCATCTTTAATAGAAGAACAATTAACTAAAATTAGCTTACAAATTCTTAGGACTATTTTTCTGAAATGTCCTTAATATTTAAACTAAAAAACTAAAATCCAGGACCTAATTAGATGCATCTTCTAAATCCAGGACCTAATTAGATGCATCTTTAATAGAAGCACAATTAACTAAAATTACTTACAAATTCGTAGGACTATTTTTCTGAAATGTCCTTAATATTTAAACTAAAAAACTAAAATCCAGGACCTAATTAGATGCATCTTTAATAGAAGCACAGTTAACTAAAATTCCTAAACACAGTTAGCTTACAAATCCTTAGGACTATTTTTCTGAAATGTCCTTACATAATCAACATACTGATTGAACCACAAACAAATTTCAATACCAAAAAGTTCTCAATAACTTTCTCACAAAAATCTGCACCTTATTCCTCAGCGAATCAAGTTATAATCATTATTTTGGATATTTCACACATACTTGATGACAAATACAGCATTGATCACGATTAGAGATATACAAAAAGAAAAATGCATAAAAGCAAAATCGAAAACATACCAGTACGCTGGTTCGTTGCAGAGAAGATGACAAAGGAGAAGAGATTAAGTTGGACAAAGTATACGCAGAGAATTGTTGTGGGCTGGGCAGGAACGATATTGAGGGAGCGAAATTTTGCTTATGAAATTTTGGCTCTGAACTTCAATCGAGAGAAGAGAGTTGCATGCAGGAACGATATTGAGGGAGCAAAATTTTGCCTATGAAATTTTGGCTTTGAACTTAAATGAGAGAAGCATATAAAGGAAGGGTTTGGGAATAAAAAAAATAGAAGAAAGGGTAAAAATATCTTTTCATATTAATTTTAATAGAGTAGTGGCTATTTTTGCTCAACATTAGAATTGGTGGATAAAAAATAAACACCACCTTATTTAGTGGCTACCACACGCCATTTTTAGGGGGAAGTGCACAGATAGCCACTGATTAGAGATATCTTTACTTTTTAGCCACTGTTTTAAATGTATTTACTCTTTAGCCAGTGCTTAATAAATTTTTACCCGCCGGACAAAAATACCCCATGTGCTAGACATATGTGTTGTGTAAATATTAAGGACACGGTGTCCTTAACATCATGAATGTTGTTTAAATATTTAGGACAAAATGTCTTGTATTTGCACCTTCTGCTGTTAAACTTTAGGACATGGTGTCCTTAACTTCATATGTGCAGTGTAAATGTTAAGGACACCATGTCCTTAACTTCATGTTTGCAATGTAAATGTTAAGGACATAATATCATTAACTTGTATTTGCAACTTCGGTTGTTAAACTTTAGAACATCATGTCCTTAGCTTCATATGTATAGTGTAAATGTTAAGGACATGTTGTCCTTAACTTCATGTATGCAATGTAAATGTTAAAGACATAATGTCCTTAACTTGTATTTGCACATCCTGTTGTTAAACTTTAGGACATCATGTCCTTAACTTCAAATGTGCAGTGTAAATGTTAAGGACGTGGTGTCCTTAACTTCATATGTGCAGTGTAAATGTTAAGGACATGATGTCCTTAACTTCATATGTGCAGTGTAAATGTTAAGGACATGGTGTCCTTAACTTCATGTGTGCAATGTAAATGTTAAGGACATAATGTCCTTAACTTCACGAATGATGTGTAAATATTAAGGACATGGTGTCCTTAGCTTCATACGTGTTGTGTAATTGTAAATGTTAAGGACATGGTGTCATTAACTTCATGTGTGCAATGTAAATGTTAAGGACATAGTGTCCTTAATATTTACACATCACTCATGAAGAAAGGGTAAAAAAGACTTTTCGTATCAATTTTAATAGAGTAGTGGCTATTTTTGCTCAACATTAAAAACACTGGCTAAAAAGTAAATACCACTTTAAAAAGTGGCTATACCACGCTATTTCTACCCATTTTTACTTAGTTTACTACGCTTTGGGCCTCTTGTAATCAGTGTATGTAGTCTTAGAAGAAATGAGGGGGAAGTGCACATATAGCCACTGATTAGAGATGTCTTTACTTTTTAGCAACTGTTTTAAATGTATTTACTCTTTAGCCAGTGCTTAATAATTTTTTACCCGCCGGACAAAAATACCCCTGTGCTAGACATAGGTATTGTGTAAATATTAAGGACATGGTGTCATTAACTTCATGAATATTGTGTAAATATTTAGGACAAAGTGTCATGTATTTGCACCTTCTGCTGCTAAACTTTAGGATATCATGTCCTTAACTTCATATGTGCAGTGTAAATGTTAAGGACATGGTGTCATTAACTTCATGCGTGCAATGTAAATGTTAAAGACATAATGTCCTTAACTTGTATTTGCACCTCCTGTTGTTAAACTTTAGGACATCATGTCCGTAACTTCATATGTGCAGTGTAAATATTAAGGACGTAGTGTCCTTAACTTCATGTGTTCATTGCAAATATTAAGGACATAGTGTCCTTAACTTCATGAGTGATGTATAAATATTAAGGACAAAGTATCTTATATTTGCACCTTCTACTGATAAAATTTAGGACATCATGTCCTTAACTTCATATGTGCAGTGTAAATGTTAAGGACATGATGTCCTTAACTTCATGTGTGTAATGTAAATGTTAAGGACATAATATCATTAACTTGTATTTGCAACTTATGTTGTTAAACTTTAGGACATCATGTCCTTAACTTCATATGTACAGTGTAAATGTTAAGGGCATGGTGTCCTTAACTTCATATGTGCAATGTAAATGCTAAAGACATAGTATCCTTAACTTCATGAGTGATGTATAAATATTAAGGACATGGTGTCCTTAACTTCATATGTACAGTGTAAATGTTAAGGACATGGTGTCCTTAACTTCATGTGTGCAATGTAAATATTAAGGACATAGTGTCCTTAACTTCATGAGTGATGTGTAAATATTAAGGACATGGTGTCCTTAACTTTATATGTGCAGTGTAAATGTTAAGGACATGGTGTCCTTAACTTCATGTGTGCAATGTAAATATTAAGGACATAATATCATTAACTTGTATTTGCAACTTCTGTTGTTAAACTTTAGGACATCATCTCATTAACTTCATATGTGCATTATAAATGTTAAGGACATGGTGTCCTTAACTTCATGTGTGCAGTGTAAATGTTAAGGACATAGTGTCCTTAATATTTTTCATATCACTCATGAAGTTAAGGACACCATGTCCTTAATATTTACACATCACTCATGAAAAAAGGGTAAAAAAAGACTTTTCGTATCAATTTTAATAGACTAGTGGCTATTTTTGCTCAACATTAAAAACACTGGCTAAAAAGTAAATGCCACTTAAAAAAGTGGCTATATCACGCCGTTTCGATAAGAAATGACACCAAGTAGCAACTCTAAAAGGTTGCTATTTAGTAAGAAAATTTTACCTCCTATAGCAAAGGTATACACTCTATTTATTATAAATCAAAATTATTTTAAAATATTATTTTTTATAGTTACCTTTTATATTTTATAGAAAAATAGGTATTTATGGTATATACTACCATTGAGGCATGAGATACGTTATTTATGTTTTTCCTCTCTTTCTATCAATTAACAAAAGATTCTCTCTCAATTATAAAAAAAATAATTTTCTACATCATAAAAAGAAAGTACTCATTTTATTGGGAAAAAAATACTTTTTCTATTTCAGAAAAAGAAAATTCTTAGTTTGTTGAAATGAAATAAAATATTTTTTCCACATCATAAAAAAGTAGTCGGTGTGTTGAAATGAAAGAAAATATTTTTTCCACATCATGAAAAAAGTACTCATTTTATTGAAATGAAAGAAAATATTTTTCTACATCATGAAAAGAATATACTCATTTTGTTGAAATAAGAAAAAAAAAGTACTCTATTGACAACATGAAAAGAAAGTACTCTTAATAATATTTCTATTTATGGTGGTTCATGGTCGAGGTTGGGGTGGGTAGGGGTACGGGGTTGTTGGGGGTGGGTGGGGTAGGGTGGGATGGATGGGGTGGGTGGGGGTGAGTTGGTGGGGTTGGAAAATAGGGGTGGAGAAGGTTGAAAAAGAATTTTCGAAAATGTTTTCCCTTCTTTTGATAGAGAAAACATTTTCCTTCAATGATGTGAGAAGGAAAATATTTTTCAAAACATTTAAGTCAACCAAACATGGGAAAATTAGAAAATATTTTCCAAAAAATATTTTCCTTCATACCAAACATACCCTTAGTCCTGAATTTCAAATTAGCAACTCAAAAATTCAGGACACTAAGTCCTGAATTTCCAAATCTAGGATACTTAGTTGGAAAGTTTGGGCGATTTGATTAATCTTTAAATACATTATAAATTGTGGATATATTTTAAATAGTGGGCTTAAAAGTAGCAATTGCTGCACTTCTCCCTAATTTTGGGGTCACTAGTCCATTAGCTTTCAAGGACATCCTACTTGAATTTTGTTGTTGCGATGAACTTGTATAGTGTCTCCTGAAATATGGGTGTCTCATCCTGGTAAAAACTTACTCACATCCTGTGTTTACATTAAATTATAATAATTTATTGTGAAAAAGTTACACACTTGGCCGTTCGACCAAAAATATTTATTACTAGTAGCCAGTATACATGAATCATACACTAATTTTACATATATTATACATCCGTCAACTACTTTTTTGGGTGGGTGGCTATATTATAGTTAAGCCATCAATTGAGGTAAGAAGACTGATAAATAAAAATAGGTGTCATGTGTTCATTGAATTGGCCTAAATATCACTCTTGACACAATAATAATTTAAATCAATTTTGCTTTATGTTGAGTTCTTGGCTCTTTGGTGTGTTATTCAACTTATATAACATGCAAAAGAGATGCCATGGGCTGCTTTCCATCATCGACCCATGACCCCTTGGACGCGTCCCGTGGCATCCTGGCAAGCCTCCCAACGCCTAGCGCCACGGTCGGCCCCATAGTCTTGGCAGCCCCAAGTGACAAGCGTGCATGCGCCTCTGTCGCCCCATCGATAATCAGTGCCAACGCCCAGCGGCTGGCGAATGCCAACAGTGTCGCGCGCACCAACAATGCCGCACGCACAACCCATCATGTATCCAAATAGTATCGCGCGCACCAACAGCAATGCACGCGCAGACCCTGATGCTCAAGACAAAGTTGTTGTCATCAGACTAGCTTCCACTTTGTAGAAGACTAAGTCCTTTTCATTGTAATTGTAGAGTAGTTTTACTTCATTCATTTTCAGTGTGCTTCTACAGCTTTCATAGGTCAACTCATGTAACTTTAGTTTATTTGTTTTAAGCATTATTAAGGGGGGCCAAAGCATTCAAACATTCAAGCAAACAATCATTTCTCTGTACTGGTGTCTCTCCCCCCCGACACCGCATTGCATCTTGTAATAGCTTTCATCATCAATTGCTCATTTTTCGCTGCTCAATTGCTCACGACATTAGTTTTCCCGTACGGCACTGGCAATCTAGTCTAAGCGTACGGAGGAGACCTCAGTTGGCGCATAGCAACCGCACTGACATCGGTTGCTTAGCCTTATGTCGCCCTTCCAAGGAACTTCAGGAAGGCGCCGCGTAACAGTTGGTATCAGAGCCTAGGCTCGACATCGGACGAGGGAACTCATTGCCATCATCATCACCATTTTTGACCATGGTGAATTATGGGGATCGAATCGCGACCCTTCAAGAGATGGTTGACGTATTACGGCCCATCGTGGATATGGTGCCTAATCTAAAAACCAGCCTAGTGCAAAGGTTGGACGACCTGGACCGCAGAATGTGGCAGGCCGAAGTTGACATAGCTAACATCAGTCGCGACTCTGAGGAAGACCGGCAAACGGCAGTCGTCGAGGCTACCGGAATTCATGGCAAATTCGAGGACCTCCAACAGGAGCGTGCCGAGGATTTAGCCCATCGGGAACTAGAGGCAGACAGACTGACCGTCATGCAGCAAACCATAGACAACTTGACAGGCCAGCTCAATGTTGTCAATGCTGCCCTTCAAAGCCTGCTCAAAGGAGGCGAAAACCAAATCAGGGGTGCCATGAACATTGCCCCAATGCCACAAAAGCTGAAAATCCCGGAGCCAAAGCCATACAACGGAGCTCGGGATGCTAAAGAAGTGGAAAATTTCATCTTCGACATCGAACAATACTTCGATGCCGTAGGACAGTTGGAAGAATCCAAAAAGGTAGCAATTGTTGCCATGTATCTTCAGGGCGATGCAAATCTCTGGTGACGAGTGAAATACGAAGCCATCAGGGCCGGTGAAGATACTCTCCAGACATGGGCAGAACTGAAGGCAGCCATACACCTGCAGTTCTTCCCCGAAAATATGAAATACAATGCACGGAGAAAGTTGCGTGAACTCCGCCACACCGGGTCGGTGCGGGAATACGTGTGTGAATTCTCTGCACTCATGTTAAACATACGGGATATGGGGGACAAAGACAAATTGTTCGCATTCATAGAAGGTTTGAAACCTCATGCTCGTATGGAGCTGCAAAGATAAAGGGTGGATACCCTGCCCAAGGCCATTCAAGCTGCAGAGTGCCTTGGGGATTATCAGTTGAAAATTCAGAAGGATAGGCCCCAGCCGCCTATCCGAGGGAAATACAATGGGAGCCAACCTAGCAATGGTGGTCCTAACAGAAGCGGAGGAGATTGAAGTGCATCCAAATCTAAGACTCCTTCCTCAAGCAGCAACAGTGTTGCATCAGTCAACAACAATCAGGGGACAAAACCCCCTTCAGAATGCCGTCATTGCGGCGGGGAACATTGGAACAATCAATGTCCCAATACACAGAACAATGCTCAACAGACTGTTGAAGATGAGTCAGATCCTGACGACTCAGACGGCCCTGAACAAGTAGGTGCCTTCAACGCATTTGTTGGCTCCATTCATAATACCTTGGCGGGAACCAGTCCTGGTAACCCCAAGAAGAACGCATGCCCAATCGTCAAGAAAGGGAAAGAAAAGGCGGATGAGAGGCCTCCCACCACACAAAAGAGGACCTTAATGTTCGTCGACATGAAAGTGAACGGCAAACCTATTCGGGCATTGATAGACACGGGTGCTACCCACAATTACTTGGCCTTAACTCAGGTGCAACGCCTCGGTCTAGCGGTGAAAAAGAGTAGGGGTCGTGTTAAGGCTATCGACTCTCCATCTCAGCCAGTGAGTGGAATAGCCAAAGAAGTGCCAATGAAGCTTGGCCCATACAAGGGAATATTCGACCTACGCATAGCTATCATCGATGACTTCGAACTGATAGTAGGATTGGAATTCCTCAGGCAAACCAACACCATCCCGATACCATATGCCAACATGCTCCTAATGATGGGAGACAACGGGGCCAAACCCCGCACCATACCATGCATACCCATAAAGATGGCCGCTGAAAATATCTCGGCCATGCAGTTAGAGAAGCGAATCAAAAGACCTGAACCTACGGTTCCGGTTGCCCTAACATCATCAATCAAACATCAGATCCTCGGCGTCCAACAACTCATGGCGCCCCTCATTGTGTGAAGACTTGTCAAGCATTCCAAAAGGACAAGTCGGATCACTCAATACAAGCAGGACTCTTGGAGCCGCTACCTATCCCATAAAGACCTTGGGAAAGCATTTCCCTGAATTTCATCACAGGATAACCCAAGGTCGGAAATCTTGCAACCATCATGGTGGTAGTAGACCGATTTTCCAAGTATGCTACCTTCATAGCATCCCCACAGAACATATCGGCAGAAGATACATCTCGACTTTTCTTCTCTCATATTGTCAAATAATGGGGCATGCCCAAAGACATCATTAGTGACTGCGACCCACGCTTCACTAGCAAGTTTTGGACCCATCTCTTCAGGTGTCTCGGATCCAAATTGAGTCATAACTCAAACTTTCATCAACAAACAGATGGCCAGCTAGACTGATTCAATGACATGCTGGAGGAATATCTCCGCCAATTTGCAACCGGGTCACAAACACATTAGGTGAAGCTTTTGGATGCTGCTCAGCTGTGTTTCAATTCACAAAAGTGTGCCCATACAAATAAAAGCATTTTTGAAATTGTTACCGGACAGCAACCGCTACTCCCACAGATAGTGAATGCACCAAACATGCCAACATCTCCTCGAGCTGCCAGTTTCTCGACAGAATGGGAGCAAAATTTGAAGATAGTGCAGAGCTATCTTGTCAAAGCCCAAGAGAGGGCAACGAGGTATGCCGAACAAAACCTTCGCTCTGCCCAATATCAAGCAGGAGACAAAGTGATGGTAAGAACTCCGGGGCGGAACTTGTTTGCAAAGAGGACCCATGACCCTCGCCTATTGCAAAGATACATCGGACCCTTTTCCATTGAAAGGCGCATCGAGAAATCCACATACCAGCTGAACACACCAGCCTGGTGGAAAATTCATCCAGTCTTCCATGTCAGCCGCCTCAGGTCATTTCAGAAATACATGGAACGTCATTCAGAAAGCCACCTCACAACACCGAGGGGAACAGACCTCCTAGCCAACAAGAGCCTGACCAATCATCATCATCCTGTAGGTAAGGCTCCGAGGACGTCGCCAACTCAGGTGAGGGAGAATGTCATGGGCTGCTTTCCATCATCGACCTATGACCCCTTGGACGCTCCCCGTGGCATCCTGGCAAGCCTACCAACGCCTAGCGCCACGGTCGACCCCGTGGTCTCGGCAGCGCCAAGTGACAAGCCCGCATGCGCCTCTGTCGCCCCACCGATAATCAGTGCCAGCGCCCAGCGGCTGGCGAATGCCAACAGTGTCGCGCGCACACACCATCATGTTGCCAACAGCGCCACATGCACAGATAGTGCCCCGCGCGCAGATCCAATGCCAAGCACCAGCGCGCAACCGTTGGCGGATCCAAATAGTGTCGCGCGCACCAGGAATGCGCGCGCAGACCCTGATGCTCAAGACAAAGTTGCTGCCATCGGACTAGCTTCCACCTTGTAGAAGACTAAGTCCTTTTCATTGTAATTATAGAGTAGTTTTACTTCATTCATTTTCAGTGTGCTTCTACAGCTTTCATAGGTCAACTCATGTAACTTTGGTTTAGTTTTTTAAAGCATTATTAAGGGGGACCAAAGCATTCAAACATTCAAGCAAACAATCATTTCTCTGTACTGGTCTCTCCCCCTCTCCCCCCCGACACCGCATTGCATCTTGTAATAGCTTTCATCATCATCAATACAATCATCAGCTTTCATCATCAATTGCTCATTTTTCGCTGCTCAATTGCTCACGACATTGGTTTTCCCGTACGACACTGACAATCTAGTCTAGCGTACGGAGGAGACCTCAGTTGGAGCATTGCAACCGCACTGACATCGGTTGCTTAGCCTTACGTCGCCCTTCCAAGGAATTTCAGGAAGGCGCCGTGTAACAGAGTGTATGCAGCTCTAGTTTTACTATGATTGATGTAATTTCCAGCATTTTATGGATAGGATAAGTTTAAATCGAGGCATCCAAAGTGAATAGCAATGCATTGAAAATACCTTTCTAATATAGCATAAAAAGATCTTTGGGAGTATTGCCACTGTATAACAATTAATGACAAATAAACTGATTCCTATAAAATATCATAGGAATATCAAACGAATCTAGGATCATCTAAAAATATTATCTGAAACAAGTTTTGAGATGGTTACATGTGATTCATGTGAATAATCCTAGGTTACATGTGTTGTTGTGCAACTATATAAAGGCATTAATCAAGCCAAGTTTACAGAGAACCTATCTATGAGCTCAAAGCTTCAGCAGAAATTCTGTTAAGCATACCTCATAAGAACCAATCGCCAAGATTTGAGCGCGGTCAGGGTGGAAAGTGCATGACTGGAACTGATTGCCACTGGAACGCAATTCATGTAAACACTTTCTTCCGCTAACACACCATATCCGTGCACTATCCTCGCTCACGGATGCCAGAAAATTCCCGCTCATATCCCAACACATTGAACGGACATCTCCGACATATCCCTGTATATCAGAGAAAAAGAGACCGCATTGATAGGATACAGTAATGCTGCAAATAAGAAATTTAAGACAAGCTTGATTTGGAATAAAAACATCTTACTTGTAACTGTAGTTGGACGTTGTTAGTCTCCACATCAAATATATTTATAATATTTCCTGTAGAACATGCCAAAAGGTTCCCAAATCGTGGTTGGAATCTAACCTGTCTACTACCTCCCTGCGTTTGTACCAAGAGCAAATCAATACTATCTTTTGTGAATTGAGTAAATCTAACTCTCTAGAAAGTCACTTTAGCACTGTACTTCCCCTTGCTGAATGTGATACCTATCTCCGTCAAATAATATTATGAAACTCAACCCATTTATATCCTAAATGGCCTATTTGAATGTGTATTCACATGGTGACGACCTACTGATCTTGAAAACCTTGAAATTCCTTGCAACAACAACAAATATTACTACAACTCAATCCCAAGCCAGTTGGGATCGGCTTTTCCCACATGCTAAATGCAGGTATTCATGAGCAAAACAGATTCAACAATGACTTAGAATAGGTAGATAAGTAAAATTTGAAATGGAAACAGAAAAGCAGGTAAATATCAAATGGAGACGATTTTCCTATGTCAAGTAGAGACACTCTCTTCATCAACATTACAAAAAGAAGTGGAGACACCAACCTTAAAAATGAGTTTGCAATCACCCTCATTGACATCCCACAGTCTAATCTCGTCGTTGCTATCACAAGAACTGAGAAGACCCACCTTTGATGGATGAAAATCTATGGACATCACATGATCAGCATACCCCACAAGTTTTTGGAAAGGGTTGCTTGGCTGGATTAAGACAAGATGGTGAATTAGGTAAGGTATCATGGTTGTAATAGACAGAAGAAAAATGAAGTAACTTAAGAGATTAAATAGTTATCATTATCATAAACGTCCTGATAGCCATAGGAAAAATAAAAAGATTATATAAGTTTGACCAGTAGGTGTAAAAACAGCATAAGATGTTTTAGCAACACCGTAGTTCCTCAAATATTGACTCAAATGAAATTTATTATGGAAAATAGAGGTAGTACCTTGGCTGCATCCCATATTATCACAGTTCTGCAGAAGATTAATATGACAAACCTCGTGTCCAGCAGCAGCCAACAACTTCCCTTGTGAATGGAAGTGGCAACATAGGAGCTCGCTGCGTGTTTTGCGTGAAGACTTCCAATCTCTTTAACAGAGATGCCTGCAAAGTAAAAAGAACTCAATTATCCTTTATGCCGATAACTAGTAGCTACAGAGCTTGATCTCAAATCCTACATGCAAATTTCACAAGAAACGTACAGATGACACCATCTATTAGCCACCATGAGAAACTAACAGATCACTACTTGCTTTTGAGCAAAAGAGGTTCATGATAAAGTACATTTATCATACATCAACTATACACCTTCAGATATGTGCAATGAATCTTCCAGTAGTCCCTAAAACACTATTGGCATCTGGAAGAATAAAGCAGGGAATGATATGGAGATAACAGTATCACCCTTAATTCCTGATGGAATTATGTATTGCTAAATACTAGTTATTTACTGCTCCTTGAAAAAAGTAAGAACCCCTGATGGGATAATGTATTGCAAGATAGACATTTTCCCTCTTTTACATCACTGTTAACTGTTAGCTTGTTGTAACCTACCTTTCCATTCAGATTGAGTGAGAGCAGAAAAACTTCTCCTCAATGCAGACTAATGGTTGTCAATTATCTCAATGCAAGCAGCAATACTTTTCCTCAATGCAGCGAGTGAATTACTTGCACCAATCAGACCAGTATCTCCCCGGGATAAGTAGTTGTTAATAGTGTCATTCGTAATACGATCGGTAGTAGCTTTCACTTTCCCAATCTACATGACAGGAATATATTAAATGAGCAAGAATAAAGTTGACGACCATTCATTCAAGTGACTATAAAGGTGACAGAGAGACGAGAACAAATTAAGAAAGGGAAGTCCAATCCCCAACAAGATGCAGATGTCAGTGGTAGAGTGAAATGAAAACACCAGCACATGAAGGGCTTTAAGAAGTAGATGCACAAAAATTATCTTACAGCTGCCAGAGAACTCGGTGAAGCTTTCCTCTTTCTGCCCCTCTGAATCAAAGAAAGAGTCTCAAGAACCAAAATTCCACTTGGATTACAGACAGAAGAATGCAGAGAGAGAGAGAGAGATATGGTGACATTACCATGCAAAAGTGTAGGGGAAAAAAAAGCAAAACACTGGATTTAAATAGAGAAATGGTGGCCCCTAGTATAGCGGTAAAAATGACAATGCCACAGTTTTATCCTTGAAAATTTACCTTTTGTAAAGTATTCTTTTTGATTGAAAGTACCATAAAGAAAAACAAAAAGCAAATAAAGACGTGTTAATCTAAGTTGCTCGGACATGGGTGCGGGTGTCCGACACGGGTGCGGATCTAGAGGTCGGATCCGTCGAAATATAAATTCTAAGATTCGGGGATATGGATCCTAGTACGGATACGGGTACGGGGATCCATCTAAAAATAATTAAAATAAAATATTAAAAATATATATATATATTTCTAAAAAATAAGAAATTTTGTGGAATACTTGTGTATAGCTTGTAAAGTGTGAAATTCTTTTTTTATTCTCAAGTTGTAGATAAGTAAAGGATTAATTTCCTAGATAAGGTATGCTATTTTCTCCAAATTTATCATAGTTTTGGTTTTGATTCGGGAATCAAATTGTATCTCGTCTCAAATTTTTCCATCCGTCGTGGTCAAAGTACCCAAAATTGTTTGACCAGATCTGATATGGATCTCATACCCACACCTGTACTAGTGTCGTGTCGACACGGGTGCGGCACCTAAACTGCCGTGTCGGAGCAAGGTGTTAATGCAGCTCAAAAGCAATGTTACAATAGAAGCCAATTCTACGAAGGAAGCACAGTAAAAGAAGATGAATGAATTGTTTGTCCGAGCCTGCGTTTTTAGGTGACAAATATACAACAACTTTTACTCCAATATTTAACCCCTAAAGCTTCGAACCAAAAGAGGTGACAAAAAAAAGACAGTGAACCTTCTTAAATTTGAGCTAATCTAATAGACCTTTTCACAATTAGACAATCACTCGTTAATTTTGACCATTTCGGTTTCTAAGCAATTTTTGAGCTAAATTCCATGCAAGATGGGTTAAACTCGTAAATACCTCAAGAAGAAACAACCTCTCACCCCCCGTTTTTTCTTCTTTCTTTTTTCCCATTTTGATTTAACATATCCGAATTGAAAGTATAAAAATAGTTTACATTGTCAGTGTAGTTTAATCTATTAACCATATTATCTACAATCTTTTTATGCTACATTGTCAAGCTTGTAGGCTAGTTGTTACGTGTTATGAAGTGTCGTGATAGTGTAAAAACGATATTTTTCTGGTAGTGTAAAGAGTAACAATTAGGGAGTTATCAATCAATTTAGAGAAGTATAAGGGTATTGAATAATTTTGAAATACTTGAGGTTATATGACAACTGAAAACTGAGATTAAAAAGGTATAATCTAATTTAGATATGATTTAATTGTTGCTAACCACTTACGCTTTTTGAAGGTCATACATTCTTTTATTTTAACCCACTAATTAATTTCGAAAGCTAGTTACCAAAAAATGGTAGTCAAGTAATTTATATCACATGATGGTGACAATATCTTGGAAAAATAGACAGTAAGTACTAATTGTTTTTGATTTAGGGTGGTGATACGATGAAAACACTTTCCAAACGTTTTTCAAATATTTTCTGAATTTTTTTAGATTATAGATTGATAAAAATGTTAGCGAATCAGATAGTTTTTTGATGAAATTTATACTAAAGATTGATTATAATGTCTAAGTGTTGGTTGGAGAATAGATATGAAATTAAGATTTGAGATAGTTGTAAAGGAGAATAACTTCTACCCAAGAGTGAGGGAAGTCATTTTTAGACCATGTCAGCTGACAAATAGTGTTTAGTTTGTCTGCAATACTCTTTGACTCTATCCAGTCTATATCTCTAGGAAAATGGAATACGTGTGTCTCTGCAGCTCTGTGTCTCTGCAGCTGGTAGAGAAGACGATGCACAGAGGGAACGGAACACCTTAAGGATGATCATTCGGCCATTAGTCCTAATGAGTCTAGGAAAACCCTTCTTTGTCCTAGATTAATCTTTATTTTCCAAAGAAATAATCCAACAAATGCTGTCAACTAGTTACATGATCTTGTAATTCTACATTTTATCACTTATTCCAGGTACTACACAAAATCAAAGATTTGAAGTGGGAATCTATTCCTCCAAAGTAAGGATTATTTACTTATTTTATCCAAATCGATTAATCCAGTTATACAAAGCTTACTTGACAGTTTTCAAGTACATTAACATGTAGGCAAAAATAACTATACACCAATGCAAATCAAATCTACAACATTGAATAACAAAAGCTGAAACATACCTGCTAAGAAGAAGAAAAGTACTTGACGAGAAAGCCAAGTCCAATATAACAGCAAGACACAAACCCAACATTAAAAATGCAACTCCTTAGCGTATACCAAGTATCACCCTGAACCCAAAAACGAAAAATCAACTACAACAGACGAATTTAAAGTTTAAAAATATCATATTTGCGGAGAAGGGGGGAAACTATACGGACGTTGATTCCAGGAGCCAAAGCTCCAACCTGTACTGCTTTTGCTGATGATTCTTCTTCTCTTTTACTCGATCTTTCAACTCCATATTTTGTGTGTGTCTGTGATTTGTGAGTGCTGGGTTTTTGATTGGGATTAATTAACCTCCAGAAGCAGTAAGAGAGCAATAAGGAAGATTTTGGGATTTGTAATGGGAATACCCAGTAAATTGAATCGGCCCAATCAGGTTATTGAATTGATTGTTTGATCCTATTTCTGTTACATCCTATCGAATAATTATAAGTAGTAATTTTTTTAAAAAAATTTAAAACAATCCCAATTCCCAAATCAGACCTAATAAATACTACTCCCTAAATGTATGAGATATAATGTTATATTCAAAAGTATGTAAAATAAAATATGTCATTTTAACTAATAATATTGATTTTATAAACATTCCAATTTAAGAAGTAAAGTACATTTAATTATTCAATTTTAAATTTTGATGTGATATTTTATCCATTGATTAAATTTTTATATTAGGTATTTAATACACAACAACAAACATTTTAAATTCAATTTCAAAATACAAACAATAAAATAGGGCAGAAGAGTACAATGGTCAAGATTAACTACAGTTTGAAACTATGCAATCAAAGTTTGTGACTGTTTCTGTAGTGATACAGCCACTCAAATAACTCATTCCAGGTAAATGGTGTGTATCCCTCAACAAAATCAAGAATACCGTCTTCTTGCTTTGTCCCAAGTAAAAGTCTTAAACCAAGAAGCATAGTTGGGTAATAGTAAATTAATAATGGAAGCTGCGAACACGGGGTATAGTTGCAGAAACTGGCATGCAACAAAGTATCACTGCCATATCTTGATATACCTGTCATGACTCACTGAGGCTATGGTTCCTGTCTGAGGAGAATCTGCAAATGAAGAAATTATGCCATCATGTGCTAGGTGTGGCCAAGTTCTGTGGCTCTGGTACATTGGATTCCACAGCTCCAGTAACTGCAACAATACTCGACATGTTACTTTCCTTCATGAAACATCAAAAGAATCTAGGATCATCTAAAACGTTATCTGAAACACGTTTTGAGATGGTTACATGTGATTCAAGTGAATAATCCTAGGTTACATTTGTTGTTGTGCAACTATATAGAGACAATAATCAAGCCAAGTCTACAAAGAACTTATCTATGAGCTCAAAGCTTCAGCAGAACTTCTGTTAAGCATACCTCATGAGAACCAATCGCCAAGATTTGAGCGCGGTCAGGGTGGAAAGTACATGACTGGAACTTATTGCCACTGGAGCGCAGTTCATGTAAACACTTTCTTCCGCTAACACACCATATCCGTGCACTATCCTCGCTCACGGATGCCAGGAAATTCCCGCTCATATCCCAACAGATAGAACGGACATCTCCGACATGTCCCTGTATATCAGAGAAAAGGAGACCGCATTGATAGGATACAGTAATGCAGTAGATAAGAAAAGACGAGCTTGATTTGGAATAAAACATCTTACTTGTAACTGTTGTAGGATGCTGTTAGTCTCCACATCAAATATATTAATAATATTTCCTGTAGAACATGCCAAAAGGTTCCCAAATCGAGGTTGGAATCTAACCTGTCTGCTACCTCCCTGCGTTTGTACCAAGAGCAAATCAATACTATCTTTTGTGAATTGAGTAAAGCTAACTCTCTAGAAAGTCACTTTAGCACTGTACTTTCCCTTGTTGAATGTGATACCTATATCCGTCAAATAATATTATGAAACTCAACCCATTTATATCCTAAATGGCCTATTTGAATGTGTATTCACATGGTGACGAACTACTGATCTTGAAAACCTTGAAATTCCTTGCAACAACAACAAATATTACTACAACTCAATCCCAAGCCAGTTGGGAACGGCTTTTCCCACATGCTAAATGCAGGTATTCATGAGCAAAACAGATTCAACAATGACTTAGAATAGGTAGATAAGTAAAATTTGAAATGGAAACAGAAAAGCAGGTAAATATCAAATGGAGACGATTTTCCTATGTCAAGTAGAGACACTCTCTTCATCAACATTACAAAAAGAAGTGGAGACACCAACCTTAAAAATGAGTTTGCAATCACCCTCGTTGACATCCCACAGTCTAATCTCGTCGTTGCTATCACAAGAACTGAGAAGACCCACCTTTGATGGATGAAACTCTATGGACATCACATGATCAGCATGCCCCACAAGTTTTTGGAAAGGGTTGCTTGGCTGGATTAAGACAAGATGGTGAATTAGGTAAGGTATCATGGTTGTAATAGACAGAAGAAAAATGAAGTAACTTAAGAGATTAAACAGTTATCATTATCATAAACGTCCTGATAGCCATAGGAAAAATAAAAAGATTATATAAGTCTGACCAGTAGGTGTAAAAACAGCATAAGATGTGTTAATTTACAGCATGTATATAGTGTAGTATTGTCCCAGATTGGTAGAGGAGTAGTATGTCCTTGTATAGTATAGCTATAAATAAGGACCTCTTGTGTAGTATTATTCATTCATTCAATATATCAATAACATATTTTCTCCCGTGCCTTCTCACATGGTATCAGAGCAATTGTGAGAGACTTATCGCTGTGCATAAATTCCAGCGATTCCGGGAAAGAGAAATCAGTATTTTTTAAGGTTGTTTCCTATCTGCTTCATTTCTGTCAGTGTTGTGCAAAATCCAACACTACCACAAGAGTCGTCACTGTCCGGCGACCAAACCCCAGTGAACAACTCCGGCAGAAGCAGCCTCACGCGCCACCAAAAGCTCACGCGCGTGAGCTCACGCGCCGGCGCGTACGACCACTTCCGGCCATTTTTTGAAAATCTTCCTTCAGAACAGTTGGGTCGCCTGGTAATTCCGATCCTACCCCTACTGTTTTCATTTCATTCCGACAACTTTGAGTTTTTTCCGGTAGCTACAGTACTATTCCGGCAGCTACAGTAGATTCCGGCAGCTACAGTATTTCAGTATTCTGTTTCTGTGTTTCCGTACACTGTTTCAGTGGATTACAGTTGATTCTTTCTCCTATTTGGTAATAATTTGCAACAATATCTTTGGGATTTGATGCTTTTGGGTCTAGAAACATGAGTTCTGGAAACTCTAGTGCTATTATTACCTCGGAACCTTTAATGGGAGGTTCAAACTGCTTA
Source organism: Nicotiana tomentosiformis (assembly GCF_000390325.3). Taxonomy (NCBI): domain Eukaryota; kingdom Viridiplantae; phylum Streptophyta; class Magnoliopsida; order Solanales; family Solanaceae; genus Nicotiana; species Nicotiana tomentosiformis. The sequence goes on from NC_090813.1 coordinate 72,569,679, forward strand.
GCTTGGGCTTCATCTGTCGAGTTATGGTGTAGAGGTCAAGGTGTTCAAGATCATCTAATCAAACAGTCTAGCGATGGAGATGAAAAGGCAATAGCACTTTGGGCAAAAATCGATGCTCAGTTATGTAGCATCTTGTGGCGATCTATTGATTCCAAGTTGATGCCCTTGTTTCGTCCATTCCAGACATGTTATTTGGTTTGGGCAAAGGCACGCACCTTATACACTAATGACATATCTCGCTTCTATGATGTGATATCACGGATGACAAACTTAAAGAAGCAGAAATTGGATATGTCTACTTACTTGGGTCAAGTACAGGCAGTCGTGGAGGAATTTGAGAAGTTGATGCCAGTTTCGGCTAGTGTGAAAAAACAACAAGAGCAGCGACAGAAGATGTTTCTCGTTCTTACCCTCGCTGGACTTCCTAATGATCTTGATTCAGTACGCGACCAGATTTTGGCTAGTCCGTCTGTCCCGACAGTTGATGAATTATTCTCTCGATTACTCCGCCTTGCTGCAGCACCAAGTCCACCAGTGAGCTCATCACAGATACTTGATTCCTCTGTTCTTGCATCCCAGACAATGGATGTTCGGGCATCTCAAACTATGGAGCATAGACGAGGAGGAGGTCGTTTTGGAAGATCTAGACCCAAGTGTTCTTATTGTCACAAACTTGGACACACTCGTGAAATGTGTTATTCCTTACATGGTCGTCCACCCAAAAATGCTTACATTGCTCAGACCGAGACTCCAGGTAACCAAGGATTTTCTTTATCTAAAGAAGAATATAATGAGCTCCTTCAGTATCGAGCAAGTAAGCAGACATCTCCACAAGTAGCCTCAGTTGCTCAGACTGATACTTCTGTTAATTCTTTTGCTTGTGTTTCCCAATCTAGCACTCTTGGCCCATGGGTCATGGACTCCGGCGCTTCTGATCACATCTCTGGTAATATATCACTTTTGTCAAATATTGTATATTCACAGTCTCTTCCCACTGTTACTTTAGCCAATGGATGTCAAACTAAGGCAAAAGGAGTTGGACAAGCTAATCCCTTGTCTTCTATCACCCTAGATTCCGTTCTTTATGTCCCTGGCTGTCCTTTTAGTCTTGCATCTGTTAGTCGTTTGACTCGTGCCCTCCATTGTGGTATATACTTTATTGACGATTCTTTTATTATGCAGGACCGCAGTACGGGACAGACAATTGGTACAGGACGTGAATCAGAAGGCCTTTACTACCTTAACTCACTCAGTCCTTCCACAACATGTCTAGTTACAGATCCTCCAGATCTAATCCACAGACGTTTAGGACATCCGAGTTTATCCAAACTTCAGAAGATGGTGCCTAGTTTATCTAGTTTGTCTACATTAGATTGTGAGTCGTGTCAACTTGGGAAACATACCCGAGCCTCCTTTTCGCGTAGTGTTGAGAGTCATGCAGAGTCTGTCTTCTCCTTAGTTCATTCTGATATATGGGGTCCTAGTAGAGTTCAGTTCATCCTTGGGATTTCGTTACTTTGTCAGTTTCATTGATGATTATTCAAGATGTACTTGGCTTTTCTTAATGAAAGATCGTTCTGAGTTATTTTCTATATTCCAGAGTTTCTGTGCTGAAATCAAAAACCAATTTGGTGTTTCTATTCGCATTTTTCGCGGTGATAATGCCTTAGAATATTTATCTTCTCAATTTCAGCAATTTATGACTTCTCAGGGAATTATTCATCAGACATCTTGTCCTTATACCCCTCAGCAAAATAGGGTTGCTGAGAGAAAGAATAGGCACCTTATTGAGACTGCTCGCACACTTCTAATTGAATCTCGTGTTCCGTTGCGTTTTTGGGGCGATGCAGTTCTCACAGCTTGTTATTTGATTAATCGGATACCTTCATCTCCCATCAAGAATCAGATTCCGCATTCAGTATTGTTTCCCCAGTCACCCTTATACTCTCTTCCACCTCGTGTTTTTGGGAGCACGTGTTTTGTTCATAACTTAGCCCCTGGGAAAGATAAGTTAGCTCCCCGTACTCTCAAGTGTGTCTTCCTTGGTTATTCTCGTGTTCAGAAGGGATATCGTTGTTATTCTCCAGATCTTCGTAGGTACCTTATGTCAGCTGACGTCACATTTTTTGAGTCTAAACCTTTCTTAACCTCTGCTGACCACAATGATATATCTGAGGTCTTACCTATACCGACCTTTGAGGAGTTTACTATAGCTCCTCCTCCACTTTCGACCACAGAGTTTTCATCCATACCAACCGTTGAGGAGTCTAGTGTTGTTCCCCTAGTTCCCCGGCCACAGGAACACCACTCTTGACTTATCATCGTCGTTTGCGTCCTCCATCAGGCCCAACTGGTTCTCGTCCTGCACCTGACCCTGCTCCTGCTGCGGACCCTGCTCCTAGTGCACCGATTGCACTTCGGAAAGGTATAAGGACCACACTTAACCCTAATCCTTATTATGTCGGTTTGAGCTATCATCGTCTGTCATCTCCCCATTATGCTTTTATATCTTCTTTGTCCTCAGTTTCCATCCCTAAGTCTACAGGTGAAGCGTTGTCTCATCCAAGATGGAGCCAGGCTATGAGTGACGAGATGTCTGCTTTACATACAAGTGGTACTTGGGAGCTTGTTCCTCTTTCCTCAGGTAAATCTACTGTTGGTTGTCGTTGGGTTTATGCAGTCAAAGTTGGTCCCGATGGACAGATTGATCGACTTAAGGCCCGTCTTGTTGCCAAAGGATATACTCAGATATTTGGGCTCGATTACAGTTATACCTTCTCTCCCGTGGCTAAAGTGGCTTCAGTCCGCCTTTTTCTATCCATGGCTGCGGTTCGTCATTGGCCCCTCTATCAGCTGGACATTAAAAATGCCTTTCTTCACGGTGATCTTGAGGATGAGGTTTATATGGAGCAACCACCTGGTTTTGTTGCTCAGAGGGAGTCTCGTGGCCTTGTATGTCGCTTGCGTCGGTCACTTTATGGTCTAAAGCAGTCTCCTCGAGCCTGGTTTGGTAAGTTCAGCACGGTTATCCAGGAGTTTGGCATGATTCGTAGTGAAGCTGATCACTCTGTGTTTTATCGGCACTCTGCTTCAAGTCTCTGTATTTATCTGGTAGTCTATGTTGATGATATTGTTATTACTGGCAATGATCAGGATGGTATTACCAACCTGAAACAGCATCTCTTCCAGCACTTCCAAACTAAGGATCTAGGCAGATTGAAGTACTTTCTGGGTATTGAGGTTGCCCAGTCTAGCTCAGGTATTGTTATTTCTCAAAGAAAATATGCTTTAGACATTCTTGAGGAGACGGGGATGATAGGTTGCAGACCTGTTGACACTCCGATGGATCCGAATTCTAAACTTATGCCAGGACAGGGGGAGCCGCTTAGCGATCCTGCAAGCTATAGGCGGCTGGTTGGAAAATTAAATTATCTCACAGTGACTAGACCCGACATTTCCTATCCTGTGAGTGTGGTAAGTCAGTTTATGAATTCTCCCTGTGATAGTCATTGGGATGCAGTTGTCCGCATTATTCGATATATAAAATCGGCTCCAGGCAAAGGGTTACTCTTTGAGGATCGAGGTCATGAGCAGATCATTGGATACTCAGATGCTGATTGGGCAGGATCACCTTCTGATAGACGTTCTACGTCTGGATATTGTGTTTTAGTAGGAGGAAATTTGGTGTCCTGGAAGAGCAAGAAACAGAATGTAGTTGCTCGGTCTAGTGCAGAAGCAGAATATCGAGCAATGGCTATGGCAACATGTGAGCTAGTCTGGACCAAACAATTGCTCAAGGAGTTGAAATTTGGTGAAATCAGTCGGATGGAACTTGTGTGCGATAATCAAGCTGCCCTTCATATTGCATCAAATCCGGTGTTCCATGAGAAAACTATAACACATTGAGATTGATTGTTACTTCGTTAGAGAAAAGATACTTTCAGGATAGATTGCTACAAAGTTTGTGAGGTCAAATGATCAACTTGCAGATATCTTCACCAAGTCTCTCACTGGTCCTCGTATTAGTTATATATGTAACAAGCTCGGTACATATGATTTGTATGCACCGGCTTGAGGGGAGTGTTAATTTACAGCATGTATATAGTGTAGTATTGTCCCACATTGGGAGAGGAGTAGTATGTCTTAGTATAGTATAGCTATAAATAAGGACCTCTTGTGTAGTATTATTCATTCATTCAATATATCAATAACATATTTTCTCCCGTGCCATCTCACAAGATGTTTTAGCAACACCGTAGTTCCTCAAATATTGACTCAAATGAAATTTATTATGGAAAATAGAGGTAGTACCTTGGCTGCATCCTATATCATCACAGTTCTGCAGAAGATTAATATGACAAACCTCGTGTCCAGCAGCAGCCAACAACTTCCCTTGTGAATGGAAGTGGCAACATAGGAGCTCGCTGCGTGTTGCGTGAAGACTTCCAATCTCTTTAGCAGAGATGCCTGCAAAGTAAAAAGAACTCAATTATCCTTTATGCCGATAACTAGTAGCTACAGAGCTTGATCTCAAATCCTACATGCAAATTTCACAAGAAACGTACAGATGACACCATCTATTAGCCACCATGAGAAACTAACAGATCACTACTTGCTTTTGAGCAAAAGAGGTTCATGACAAAGTACATTTATCATACATCAACTATACACCTTCAGATATGTGCAATGAATCTTCCAGTAGTCCCTAAAACACTATTGGCATCTGGAAGAATAAAGCAGGGAATAATATGGAGATAACAGTATCACCCTTAATTCCTGATGGAATTATGTATTGCTAAATACTAGTTATTTACTGCTCCTTGAAAAAAGTAAGAACCCCTGATGGGATAATGTATTGCAAGATAGACATCTTCCCTCTTTTACATCACTGTTAACTGTTAGCTTGTTGTAACCTACCTTTCCATTCAGATTGAGTGAGAGCAGAAAAACTTCTCCTCAATGCAGACTAATGGTTGTCAATTATCTAAATTACTACCTTTCTAATATTGAATTTTTTTTTACCCATTAAGACTGTTGTAACCTTACCTTTCCGGTCAGATTCAATGCAAGCAGCAATACTTTTCCTCAATGCAGTGAGTGAATTACTTGCACCAATCAGACCAGCATCTCCCCGGGATAAGTAGCTGTTAATAGTGTCATTCGTAATACGATCGGTAGTAGCTTTCACTTTCCCAACCTACATGACAGGAATATATTAAATGAGCAAGAATAAAGTTGACGACCATTCGTTCAAGTGACTATAAAGGTGACAGAGAGACAAGAAGTAGATGCACAAAAATTATCTTACAGCTGCCAGAGAACTCGGTGAAGCTTTCCTCTTTCTGCCCCTCTGAATCAAAGCATATGTAAATAAATCAGTGGTTAAATAGGGGAAGATGAAAATGTCTCCATCAACTCTTGTACTGCTAAAATATTGCTGAAATTTCAAGATGTTCAAATAAAATCAGTTACTTTCTTTATGATCTAAGGCCAACCTTATTTGAAGACTGCAGTCTCAGCTGGTTCACTTGCTCCTGCACTGCAATTTGCTTTCCTCCTATAGGAGCTAATATTTGCTGGTCAACTGGTAAATTCTCCAGGGTTCTTTTATTTTTATCACCAAGCATCTGTTCGACACCAGAAGAAGACAAACAGAAGAAATAGTGAGGCAGGAAAAAGATCTCAGTCACATCAGTATAGTAGGATAGTCTTTATTTTGTCCTCAATCTGGTTATTGCTTTGCAAATACTTTGAAGTTTTTTCCTCTTTTTCTTTCTGCTACATAGGCTCTTTCTTTATAGAGTTTTAATTTACTGCTCTTATTTTGACAACTGATAACTTGATGTACAAAGTGATTTAACAGAACATAAAATACTGAATAGCAACCCATGGTCTATTTCACGGCTAAAATAATTGCAGCATGCTACAATCAATAGGAGCGACATGATTAGTTGAGTATTCAACTTACTCCTGCATCTTTGCGACTCGAGCCAGCTTGAATGAGCATACAATTGAAATCACCAGAACTTGCAGGGGCCGGAAAGTTGAGCTCATCCAATGTTTGAACTGCCACTTCTGGTAAAACATCCTGTTGAGGAGAGAATGTAGTTCTCAAAAATTGTTCCTTTTGAGTCGGTACTATTACACTAGCATTTACAACTTGATAGTTAATGACAGGGGGAGCTGGGCCAATTCCCTCGGTTGAATATAAAAGGAATGAATAAACTTAAAGTTGAAACCTAACTGAAACACCATAATGGACTATACATTTCTATTGATGCAAAAGTTCAATACACTCACAACTAACGGCCATCCTTGATGAGATGCTTGTTGTAGAGATCTGTTGTTCCCTGCAGGTACAGTGGAAGAAAGATCAACAGAATATTCTAAAAAGAAAAGGATAAGGAGACCTAAAAGTGCATTAAAGTAACAACTGAAATATTAAAGTAAATAAAGTGGCTAATCTACTAACCTACATTGTAAAATTTGTCAACAACAACAACTAAGCCTCAACTATAAGAGAGATGGGATCGTTGTAAAATCTATCTTTAGAAGTTATTTAAAACGTTGTCTACATGGTCACTGCGAGAACATCTCATTGACAATGAATCTAATCATCGAAGAAATGAAACTATAACAGGAACAAAGAAACACAGTAATTAGAGCTTGTTCAGCAAGCAGGTGGAAATTAATTGCCACACACAGCTTATCATCTTCAAAAACCAAAAGATAAAAAGATGCAAATGAGAAGTCCATCATATCAAAATTCTATTTTAAGAACTTCATTGAATGCCGGTGCCACATTCTTTCTTTGGTATCTTAATCCTAAGCTTCCTTATGTTTATCCTTTTCTTATTTCAACCTGCAACATGCATCTTTGTCCAATGGGAAGTGTGTCCTATATCATCTTAGTTGTGTAGATTTCACTAAAGCAAATGCCTTGCTAGCCGTTTGCATAATCACTAAGGAAATGAGAGCCATCCATAGATGGAAATTGGATCAAGTCGAGCTCAGTCGTTCATCCTTGAGCTCGGCTCAAGTATTATACTATTAGACTTCAAACTCAAGCTCAAATATCAAACTAGCTTCAAGTTGGAGTTCTCACCTCGAACAAATGTAGACAAGTTCAAGCACGACTCAATGTAGCAACAATCTAATTAACAACCTCAAACTCGAGACAACCTTGAATTACACACAGTATAATAAATCTATATCTTAGACTCAAAATGGGAGACATTTTTAGTATACAACAACAACAACAAAAAACCTAGTGTAATCCCACAAGTTGGGTCTGGAGAGGGCAGTTTGTACGCAGACCTTACCCCTACCTTGTGGAGGTAGAGAGGTTGTTTCCGATAGCCCCTCGGCTCAAGGAGACATTTTTAGTACAATAAATTCAAATCTCAGAATCATATTGGGAAATATTTTATATTTTTGTAAGAATGCACGGGAGAAAAATTTATATTTTTAACAATGATACAATGAGCCCTATATTTAATACATATTCTACTCCTACTACATATGGGACTAGGGTATATTATACTCCTACATATGGGACTAGGACATATTCTACTCCCCCTCAACATATGGGACTAGGACTATTTATACATAACTATCTAACACTCCCCCTCAAGCCGGTGCATACAAATATGTATCGAGCTTGTTACATATGTAACTAATACAAGGACCAGTGAGGGACTTGGTGAAAATATCTGCAAGCTGATCATTCGACATACAAGGCAACTAGACTCCCCCTGAGCAACAAAACCACGTGACTGCTGATAAACAGAAATTGGCCGAAAGGTCGCCGGAAATAAATGTTAGTTTTCAGATATGTACATAATGTAGTCTTGTCCCACATTAGAATAGGAGTAATATGTCCTTGTAAAGTATAGCTATAAATAAGAAACTCTTGTATTGTATTGAGTATCTAATATCAATAATATATTTTCTCTTGTGCTTTCTCACATGGTATCAAAGCAATCGTGAGAGATTTATCGCTGTGCATAAATTCCAGCGATTCCGGGAGGAGAAATCAGTCAACCGGAAGTCTTTTTTCCGGTAAACACAGATCTGCCGCAGTAAATAAAAAAGCTATTGTTCGTCAGTGTTGTGCAAAAACCAATACTACCACGAAGTAGATCGGCCTCCGGCGACCAACCCATAAAAATATCTCCGTCAGAAGACCCCCCACGCGCTCCCACGCGCCGGCGCGTGGGGCCTTTCCGGTCACTTTTTGGAAAAATTTATTTGGGACAGATTGTTCGCAAGGGAATTCCGAGCCTACCCATCCAGGTTACACCAAATTCCGACCACTTTTATATTTTTCCGGCGTGAACAGTGTTTTTTCGTCAGCTACAGTAAGCTTCCGACGACTACAGTACTTCCTTACTCTGTTTCAGTGGATTATGGTTGATTCTTTCTCTTATTTGGTAATAATTTGCAATGATGTCTTTGGAATTTGATGTTTTTGGGTCTAGAAACATGAGTTCTGGAAGCTCTAGTGTTATGATTACCTCGGAACCTTTAATGGGAAGTTCAAACTACTTTGCTTGGGCTTCATCTGTCGAGTTGTGGTGTAAAGGTCAAGGTGTTCAAGATCATCTAATCAAACAGTCTAGCGAAGGAGATGAAAAGGCGATAATAGCACTTTGGGCAAAGATCGATGCTCAGTTATGTAGCATCTTGTGGCGATCTATTGATTCCAAGTTGATGCCCTTGTTTCGTCCATTCCAGACATGTTATTTGGTTTGGACAAAGGCTCATACCTTATACACTAATGACATATCTCGCTTCTATGATGTGATATCGCGGATGACAAACTTAAAGAAGCAGGAATTAGATATGTCTACTTACTTGGGTCAAGTTCAGGCAGTCATGGAGGAATTTGAGAAGTTGATGTCAGTTTCTGCTAGTGTTGAAAAATAACAAGAGCAGCGACATAAGATGTTTCTAGTTCTTACCCTTGCTGGACTTCCTAATAATCTTGATTCAGTACGCGACCAGATTTTGGCTAGTCCGACTGTCCCCACAGTTGATGAATTATTCTCTCGATTACTCCGCCTTGCTGCAGCACCAAGTCACCCAATGATCTCATCACAGATACTTGATTCCTCTGTTCTCACATTCAAGACAGTGGATGTTCGAGCGTCTCAAACTATGGAGAATAGACGAGGAGGAGGTTGTTTTGGAAGATCTAGACCCAAGTGTTCTTATTGTCACAAACTTGGACACACACGTGAAATGTGATATTCCTTACATGGTCGTCCACCCAAAAATGCTTACATTGCTCAGACCGAGACTACAAGTAACCAGGGATTTTCTTTATCGAAAGAAGAATATAATGAGCTCCTTCAGTATCGAGCAAGTAAGCAGACATCTCCACAAGTAGCCTCGGTTGCTCAGACTGATACTTTTGTTGCTGGTAATTCTTTTGCTTGTGTTTCCCAGTCTAGTACTCTTGGGCCATGGGTCATGGACTCAGGCGTTTCTGATCACATCTCTGGTAATATATCACTTTTGTCGAATATTGCATATTCACAGTCTCTTCCCACTGTTACTTTAGCCAATGGATGTCAAACTAAGGCAAAAGGAGTTGGAAAAGCTAATCCTTTGTCTTCTATCACCCTAGATTCCGTTCTTTATGTCCATGGTTGTCCTTTTAGTCTTGCATTTATTAGTCGTTTGACTCGTGCCCTCTATTGTGGTATATATTTTATTGACGATTCTTTTATTATGCAGGACCGCAGTACGGGACAGACAATTGGTACACGACGTGAATCAGAAGGCCTTTTTTTTTATAAGGTAAATTGTATTAATCAAAAGGGAGAAAAAACTCCCGTATACAGGAAGTATACAAAAAAGTAGAGAATTTACATCAGAACATGATTCTCTACAAAAGACGCCCAATCTTCTACACAAGTAGGGGCTATATGTGTGCACCAGAAAGCGATCAAAGATAAAAGACTTTTCTTAAGATATATGAAAACGGAGACTCAATCCCCTCAAAAACTCTCCTATTTCTCTCTCCCCAGACTAACCACATGAGAGCTAACGGGGCGAACTTCCACGCCTTTTGCTTGCTTCTTCTACGGAAACCGGCCCAGCTATATAGCATTTCCTTTACAGTGTTTGGCATCACCCATTGAACACCAAAAAGATTCAGGATTGCCCTCCACAAACCCCAGGACACAGGGCAATGCAGCATAAGATGATCAACTTCTTCCCCTGAGCTTTTACACATGTAGCACCAACTAACATGTGTAATTCCTCTCTTTCGCAGATTTTCAGCTATCAAAATCACTCCCCTCGCTGCTAGCCATGCAAAGAAGCACACCTTCGTGGGCGCCTTAGGAATCCAGATCGATGAGTATGGAAAAGTAGCCTCCTCTCTCACCAACATACTCTGGTAAAAGGACTTTACGGTGACAAGCCATCGCCACGCAACCCCCATCTCCAAGAATCGCAAAATGGATGGGGCATGTCTTGCCCGTATAGCAGTGCCAACAAATTTTGGAGCTCCGCAATCTCCAAATCTTGCATGTTCCTTCTAAAAGAGAGGTCCCTTACTATCCCTCTTCATGCTCCTTGCGAATTTGTTGGACCATCAATTCCTTCTGGTTTGAAACTCTGAAGACGTGGGGAAAGAGACCCTCAGAGTATCCTCTCCACACCACCTGTGATTCCAAAAGCTGATTCTCCTTCCATCTCCCACCCTGTAAGTGATGTTGCCATAGAAAGCTTCCCAGTTCTTCATGATGTTCCTCCACATGCCACACCCGAACGGTGCTGTGATTGCCTTGGTCCTCCACCCCCCTCTCGTGGAATCGTACTTTTCTGCTATGACCTCCCTCCATAGAGCATGCTCTTCTACCCCGAATCTCCACAGCCACTTCTCCAGCAAAGCTCTGTTGAATACCCTGAGATCTTTTACTCCAAGTCCACCCCACTTCTTTGGGGAAGTGACTGTCTGCCAATTCACTAGCTGAAACTTTCCAGTTCCATCTGCCGCATCCCAAAGAAAATTCCTTTGAAGCCGCTCCAGTTTTTCTGTGATGCTCACAGGTGCTTGCAACAATGTTCCTTACCGCGTTTTGACAAGTACCGTTTCTGCCAGCCTGTTAATCGTTTTTCAACCCTTTCAATGACTGGATTCCAAATCGTAGTATCCTTTTGCAAAGCGCCCAATGGTAGACCCAGGTAAGTAGTGGGAAGCGAGCCCAACTTGCATCCGAGAACATGAGACAAAGCATCAGTGTTAGCAACCTCAATCACCGGAAAAATCTCACACTTGCCGAGGTTGATTTTGAGTCCTGATACTATCTGAAACCACTATAGTACCTGCTTCAGGCAGGTCAACTGATCCATATCGGCATCACAGAAAACCAGGGTGTCATCCGCAAAAAGCAAATGAGAGACCCTTCGGGCACTGAGCACCCCGATCGGAGCTGAGAATCTTCTCAAGAAGCCTCCACTCGCCGCACGATCCATCATTTTACTCAGAGCATCCATCACTAAAATGAATAGCATGGGAGATAGAGGGTCACCTTGCCTGAGCCCCCTGGAGCTGCCAAAGAAACCACACGGGCTACCATTAACCAGGACAGAGAATCTGACTGAGGAAATGCAGAACTTGATCCATCCCCTCCATCTTTCCCCAAACCCCATCTGCTTCATAATGAAGTCCAGGAACTCCCAATTGACATGGTCGAAAGCCTTCTCAAGCTCCAACTTGCACAGTAAGCCGGGTTCTCTATTTTTCCTTCTGGAGTCTACAAGTTCATTTGCCACCAGAGCAGCATCCAGGATTTGCCTACCTTCCACAAACGCATTCTGGGAGGACGAAACAGACACGTCAAGAACCTTATTGAGTCTGTTCGAGAGCATTTTAGAAATAATCTTGTAAATGCTCCCCACTAGACTGATAGGCCTGTAGTCTCTGATACAAGATGCACCTTCTTTCTTAGGCACAATGGTAATAAAAGAAGCATTGATGCTTCTCTCGAAAGCACCATTCACGTGGAAGTATTCGATGGCTTCCATCAACTCCCCCTGGCTTCCATCAACTCCCCCTTAATGGTGTCCCAACAGAGCTGGAAGAAGGCCAAGGAGAAACCATCAGGCCCGGGGGCCTTATCACCAGCACAACTCGACACAGCATCGTGCACCTCCTCCTCCTCGAAAGCTCTTTCTAGCCACTCACTGTCTCCTTCCCCTATGTGGTTGAACTATATTCCCCCCGAGTAGGCCTCCAACTAACTTCCTCTTTGTATAAGTTCTCATAAAACCCCACTATCGCTCATTTTACCTCCTCATCTCCCTCAATCCTCACCCCATCCACAACTAAGAACTCTATGAAGTTTCTCCTTCGATTTGCAACCGCAACCCTGTGGAAAAATTTGGTATTCGAATCCCCCTCCTTTAACCAGAGCGCTCTTGATTTTTGTCGCCAACTAGTCTCCTGAGCTATTGCCAACTCGACTATTTCCCTCTTAACCTCTCCCAATCTCACTTTCTCAGATTCATCTAGCTCCCTCGCCATTTTCCCTCTCTCTAATTCCCCCCCAATTCATGCATAAGCTCCCTCATTTTGACCTCCACCCTCCCGAAGACCTCCTTTTTCCACCTAATAATATCTCCCTTGAGCAATTTGAGTTTCTTCGACAGACGGAATGAGGGTGACCCTAATACCCCGTAGCTGATCCACCATTCTTTCACTTTATCACCAAATCCTGGCACTTTCAACCACATGTTCTCGAATCGGAAGGGAGCACGCACCCCCCTCCCTCTGCATCCATCTAGCAAGATAGGCAAATGATCTAAGTCAGCCTAGCTAAAGGAATCTGCAACACATTCGGCACCAGCTCATCCCGGGAGGGCGATATCAGAAATCTATCGAGTCTAGACCTTGAGTTGGAATCCTCCGCCCTGGCCCAAGTAAACCTTTCCCCTGACAGAGGAAGATCAATGAGAAGGTGATCATTGATGAAATCAGAAAACTCCTCCATGGCCCTCGAAATCAAATTGCACCCTAATCTCTCCTTCGGGAATCTAATAGTGTTAAAGTCTCCCCCTAGAACCCATGGAATGTCCCATTCCCCCATAATATTGGCCAGTTCCTCCCAGAAAGACACCTTGGACCCTTCCCCTACCGGCCCGTACACTCCCCCAAAACCCCACTCCACCCCACTCACTCTATCTTTGACGAGAGCTGCTAAGGAAAAAACTCCCTTCCTAATCTCCTTTACCTCCAAGCTTCTATCATCCCACGTAAGTAGAATGCCCCCGGCACTTCCCGCTGCTGGGACCCAGTCATATTTCTCCCAACTACCTCCCCAAACACTTCTCACGATCGCATCCGACAAAGCTTCCATTTTGGTCTCCTGAAAACAAACTAGGTTGGCACCCCACTCCCTAACTCCCACTTTGATGATGGCCCTTTTGTTTGGGTCATTCATCCCCCTAACATTCCATGAAAGAATCTTAACTTCCATAAGCAACAATAGCCCCCATTTCCCCACCCCCTAGCCGAGGTCCCTTTCTCCCTGTCACACACTCGACCCCTTCTCTGATACACCACTACATCCCCTAAGTTATTTTGCTTAACACCTTTACCCAACTCCCTCCCTGCGCCTTCGTAACAAGGCTGTTGCTCAATCTCCCTCAACAGTTCTAGCACCCTATCTTCCTTCCCTTCAAAAGAAACACCTAAGAACTTCCCAAAGTTTAATAGTTTATCCTCCATCCAGAAGGACATATCCCCTTCTCCAATCCGTGACGAAATTGGACATGCGTCTTCTGTAATTACCTTTTCCTTGCCCCAACCAGAGGAATGCAAGACCATAGCATTGCTAGCAATAGGAACTGTGGGTGCTGGGTGGATCTCGTCGTTTCCTTGAGAGGCACCAACCTCTGAAATTAATGCCTCTCTGGCAGTGTATCGTGATGGAGCCCTTGGCGTCTTATTAACTGGTATTACTGGCCCGCCACTGACATCAATTGGGGCAAGCGCAACAATCTCCCCAGAAGAGGAAGAAGATTGTATTGTAACCTCAGCATAGCTAAGCACAGGGGGAGATGAAGGGGCGATGGAGCTGAGTCCATCAGAGGCGGGGGGCCGTGGAATAACACCACCAGCTTTAGCCGGTGCTGCCCCTGGAGCAGTGGCCGAAGAGGGGCGCAGGTCACTAGTGCTTGGTGAAGAAATACCATTGTGTGAGGCATCATTAGCAGAAGGAGGAGTGACTGCTCCCATATGTTTAGGAGCATTATCGGACGCAGCTTGATATAATCTGGGGCCCTTTGGATCAATTCTAATAGAATTGGGAAAAGTTATTGGGCCCATGTGTGGAGGCCCAGGCCTATACTTGCTGAAATCTTGCCCGACCCTATAATAGTTAATAGAGAACCGGCCCATTCTGCCTTTTCAGCCCGCATCACTAACTCATTCACGTCTTTTCCTCCTGTTAAAATTTTGTCTTCTTCTCCCAAATTCAAACCTTCCGTCACATCTCAATCTAACGTCTGATTTCAGCTTAGTCCACTGATCCGGTGAGCCCTCCTCTCCCCTCAGAGATTGATTTCCCCTTCCCTCCTTTCTATTTGACCTTCCCTTTTCTTCCGCCAATATCACAGGCATAAAGATAGGGCGAAATTCAGGGCTCAACCAAACCCTATAACTCAAGTAGCCATCTTCCACCACAATGGAGACAGGGATTCTGCCCCCTTTCCTCACCACAATCCTTACTCGCGAGAGATCGTGTAAACTGCAAGTGACATCAATAAAAACCCCACAGATTTTCCCAACCTTCTTGAATAGGTCAAGACATCAGAGATGCACCGGGAGACCCACCAATGTTTCGCCAATGAAACGAGGGTCGAGACACCCGTCGTGCTCCACCCATCTGTCTAACTTTAAGAAATTCCCATCGAACCACTTGTTTCCTCTGACAAGAATTTCTGAAGCTTGAGACTCGTCGACAAATCGAAAGAGATATTGCGTGTCCCCCAGTTGCGATATTTTCAGCCCGTCCTTGACGTTCCATGCCTCTGCTGCCCAGTTCATAACAGCCTCTAGAGAACCAACCCATTTGGAGAAAGACCCAATCAAACAAGATTCCAAGACACCTTTACGCCTGAGAGTGTGCTTCTCGGACAGCGAGAAGTGCGGCTCCTGCCCTACGTCAAGCTTTCGCTGGCATCTTCCCCCAAGTTCTAGGGCTGGCCAAAATGCAGCTTTTATGAAAGACATGTTTTCCAATTTTCTAGATTCTAGGGAGAAATAGGAGCTTCTCTCTGTAGAGTCCATCATAGCTAAACCAAAAGCCTCGCTAGGAGACCGACTGAAGAAGAGAAAGTGAGAGGGAGTGAAATCTGGCCGGAAAAAGCCACCTCTGTTGCCGGAAAATAACAAAAGTGGTCAGAAGTTCGAGGTTGGTGGATGGGTGGGGTCGGAACAGCCTCGCGAAGAGGTTGTCTGAAGGAAAAAAGTTGAGATCTAGCCCGAAAAGGCATCACGCGCCGGCGCGTGGGTTAGAGGTGGTCGGAGCTCTGCCGCGCGTGACGGCGCGTGGGGTGTCGGATTCCGGCGATTCTTTCTGGGGTAATGTCGCAACAGGGTTGGCTCTCGGATGGTGGTGGTGAAGTCCTAGGATTCATGATTCATGGTGGTGGTGAAGGTTTCACGGCCTACATTCAAAAGGTGTTAGTGTGGTCCGGATCTAACCACTATTAAACATATGATCCTTACTGATGTCTTGTGCTTGTTTTTTAGGATTTCAATCAGAAGGCCTTTACTACCTTAACTCACTAAATCCTTCCACAACATGTCTAGTTACAGATCCTCCAGACCGAATCCACAGACGTTTAGGACATTCGAGTTTATCCAAACTTCAGAAGATGGTGCCTAGTTTATCTAGTTTGTCTACATTAGATTGTGAGTCGTGTCAGCTTGGAAAACATACCCGAGCCTCCTTTCTGCGTAGTGTTAAGAGTCATGCAGAGTCTGTTTTCTCCTTAGTTCATTCTGATATATGGGGTCCTAGTAGAGTCAGTTTAACCTTGGGAATTCGTTATTTTGTTAGTTTTATTGATGATTATTCAAGATGTACTTAGCTTTTCTTAATGAAAGATCGTTCTGAGTTATTTTCTATATTCCAGAGTTTCTGTGCTGAAATCAAAAACCAATTTGGTGTTTCTATTCACATTTTTCGCATTGATAATGCCTTAGAATATTTATCTTCTCAGTTTCAGCAGTTTATGACTTCTAAAGGAATTATTCATTAGACATCTTGTCCTTATACCCCTCAGCAAAATGGGGTTGCAGAGAAAAAGAATAGGCACCTTATTGAGACTGCTCGCACACTTCTAATTGAATCTCGTGTTCCGTTACGTTTTTGGAGCGATGCAATTCTCACAGCTTGTTATATGATTAATCGGATGCCTTCATCTCCCATCAAGGATCAGATTCCGCATTCAGTATTGTTTTCCCAGTCACCCTTATACTCTCTTCCACCTCGTGTTTTTGGGAGCACGTGTTTTGTTCATAACTTAGCCCCTGGGAAAGATAAGTTAGCTCCTCGTGCTCTCAAGTGTATCTTCCTTGGTTATTCTCGTGTTCAGAAGGGATATCGTTGTTATTCCCCTGATCTTCGTAGGTACCTTATGTCAGCTGACGTCACATTTTTTGAGTCTAAACCTTTCTTTACCTCTGCTGACCACCATGATATATCTGAGGTCTTACCTATACCGACCTTTGAGGAGTTTACTATAGCTCCTCCTCCACCTTTGACCACAGAAGTTTCACCCATACCAACAGTTGAGGAGTCTAGTGTTGTTCCTCCTAGATCCCCAGCCACAGGAACACCACTCTTGACTTATCACTGGTTCTCGTCCTGCACCTGACCCTGACCCTGCTCCTACTGCGGACTTGTCTCTTCCTAGTACACCGATTGCACTTCGGAAAGGTATACGGACCACACTTAATCCTAATTCCCATTATGTCGGTTTAATATCATATCGTCTGTCATCTCCCCATTATGCTTTTATATCTTCTTTGTCCTCGGTTTCCATCCCTAAGTCTATAGGTGAAGCGTTGTCTCATCCAGGATGTCGACAGGCTATGAGTGACGAGATGTATGCTTTACATACAAGTGGTACTTAGGAGCTTGTTCCTCTTCCTTCAGGTAAATCTACTGTTGGTTGTCGTTGGGTTTATGCAATCAAAGTTGGTCCCGATGGCCAGGTTGATCGACTTAAGGCCCGTCTTGTTGCCAAAGGATATACTCAGCTATTTGGGCTCGATTACAGTGATACCTTCTCTCCCGTAGCTAAAGTAAGATCAGTCCGCCTTTTTCTATCTATGGTTGTGGTTCGTCATTGGCCTCTCTATCAGCTGGACATTAAGAATGCGTTTCTTCACGGTGATCTTGAGGATGAGGTTTATATGGAGCAACCACCTAGTTTTGTTGCTCAGGGGGAGTCTCGTGACCTTGTATGTCGCTTGCGTCGGTCACTTTATGGTTTAAAGCAGTCTCCTCGAGTAAGTTTAGCACTGTTATCCAAGAGTTTGGCATGACTCGTAGTGAAGCTGATCACTCTGTGTTTTATCGGCACTCTACTTCAAGTCTCTATATTTATCTGGTAGTCTATGTTGATGATATTGTTATTACCGGTAATGATCATGATGGTATTACTAATCTGAAGCAGCATCTCTTCCAACACTTCCAAACTAAGGATCTAGGCAGATTGAACATTGAAGTACTTTCTAGGTATTGAGGTTGCTCAGTCTATCTCAGGTATTGTTATTTCTCAAAGAAAATATGCTTTAGACATTCTTGAGGAGACAAGGATGATAAGTTACAGACCTGTTGACTTTCCGATGGATCCGAATTCTAAACTTCTGCCAGGACAGGGAGAGCCGCTTAGCGACCCTGCAAGCTATAGGCGGCGGGTTGGTAAATTAAATTATCTCACAGTGACTAGACCCGACATTTCTTATCCTGTGAGTGTTGTAAGTCAGTTTATGAATTCTCCCTGTGATAGTCATTGGGATGCAGTTGTCCGCATTATTCGGAATATAAAATCGGCTCTAGGCAAAGGGTTACTGTTTGAGGATCGAGGTCATGAGCAGATCGTTGGATACTCAGATGCTGATTGGGCAGGAACACCTTCTGATAGACGTTCTACGTCTGGATATTGTGTTTTAGTAGGAGGAAATTTGGTGTCTTGGAAGAGCAAGAAACAGAATGTAGTTGCTCGGTCTAGTGCAGAAGCAGAATATCGAGCAATGGCTATGGCAACATGTGAGTTAGTCTAGACCAAACAATTGCTCAAGGAGTTGAAATTTGGTGAAATCAGTCGGATGGAGCTTATGTGCGATAATCAAGCTGCCCTTTATATTGCATAAAATCCGGTGTTCCATGAGAGAACTAAACACGTTGAGATTGATTGTCACTTCGTCAGAGAAAAGATACTTTCAGGAGAGATTGCTACAAAGTTTGTGAGGTCGAATGATCAACTTGCAGATATTTTCACCAAGTCTCTCACTGTTCTCGTATTGGTTATATATGTAACAAGCTCGGTACATATGATTTGTATGCACCGGCTTGAGGGGGAGTGTTAGTTTACAGATATATACATAATGTAGTCTTGTCCCACATTGGAATAGGAGTAATATGTCCTTGTAGAGTATAGCTATAAATAAGGACCTCTTATACTGTATTGAGTATCTAATATCAATAATATATTTTCTCCCGTACTTTCTCACAGTAACTAATACAAGGACCAGTGAGGGACTTGGTGAAAATATCTGCAAGCTGATCATTCGACATACAAGGCCACTAGACACCCCCTGAGCAACAAAACCAGATGGTTGCTGATAAACAGAAATTGGCCGAAAGGTCGTCGGAAAAATTTGAAAACAGTGAGACTAAGTCGAATTCCACACTACAAAATAGGTTCTAAAACACCACAAGAAAATAAAAACTTTTTTGATCACGCCGGAAAAAATAAAAGTTGTCAGAATTTGATGTAATTTATATGGATAGGCTCGGAATCACTAGACGAGTAAGTTGTCCCGAAGAAGTTTTGTCAAAAAGTGATCGGAATGGCTCACACGCGCTGGAAAAGTTATTGTAGCTCGCCGGAACCCTAGTTCTGGTGGCGCCTGGAGGCGCGTGAGGGACTTTCTACCGGAGCGATTGCCTGGGGTTTTGTCGCCTGACTTTTCCGAACAAGATGATAGTGTTGGTTTTTGCACAACACTTACTGATGAGGAGATAACGTAAATCAATCTTGAATCGTCAACCGGAAAGACGCACGGTGACTGACTTTTCTGTTCTGATGGGACTAGGATTTCTGGGGTTTGGTCGCACAAGGGTTTCAGATCTGATGGTGGTACTGGTATATGCACAGTACCACTGTAGCAGTGATGAACCCTGGGAACAAGACGAAGTTGCCGAAAATTGCACGGCAAAAAGATCCTTCTTCCCGGATGTCGCTGGAATGACGCACAACGATAATTTTCTCACTGAAGCTCTGATACCATGTGAGAATGCACGGGAGAAAAATCTATATTTTTAACAATGATACAATGAGCCCTATAAATAATACATATTCTACTCCTACTACATATGGGAATAGGGCATATTATACTCCTACTACATATGGGACTAGGGCATATTATACTCCTACTACATATGGGACTAGGACATATTCTACTCCTACTACATATGGGACTAGGACCATTTACACATAACTATCTAACAATTTTCACAATAATAACTAAAATAAATTTGATAATATAAATGTAATATTGAAGAAAATCTAAGTATGATTTATACAAAAACAACCATGTATTAGTTGATACTTATGTCAACAACTCGATTTATACTTATGTCAAATAATATGTTCCAGAACTATTGATCTAAGGGCTCCACGTGCCTGAATTGTAAAATATACAAGCTAAGATAGAGCAAGTCGAAGTTGAACAACCATGTATTATTTGATAACTAAGTAATAAGTGCCACCTTAGGCCCATGGGAGCCCCATTTATTAAACTACAACACCTGTCATTCCCATCCCAAGTGGTGCCGTTAGGCCACCTTAGGCCCATGTGAGCCTCATTTATAAATATAAAACACCTGTCATTCCCATCTCAATTGGTGCCAATGTGGCTTAACCAGGTCGGGAAGAGATTCACATAGAAACAACTGCTGGCCTAAAATCGTTTTCTACGTTAGCTAGCGAGACAGCAAAAATCTCAGTATATGAGTTATTCCCTTTAAGCTTGACAATGAAGACTATCCAGAAATAGTATTTTGATGCTTATGGTAGACATATATTAATCCAATCGAAAAGGGATTTACAACTGCTACAAATTAAGACTGAGCCAATGCTATTCGATGTATGCAATTTATCATTCTAATGGATTTTAGTGCTAAAAGTCTTTTGCAGATTATCACAATGCACGTTGAGTTGACTTAGGAGTAAAAGTTAAATGACTGTCCACACATCCAATAATATCAATGCCAAAGACAAAAGATTCTATAAACTACATGCATAATATTTTAAGCCAAGAAACAAATAAACCCGCGTCAGAATGTTCTGGCCATGGAGGCAAATAAAGATTTGGTTCAATCTGCATAGGTCCTTCCAAATTTATACCACGCCTGTCATCCTGGAAAGAATAAAAGCTTGTCAATTATTTACAAATAACTACTAAAAAGCTTGCAAATATGTTTGGGGAAAATGTAAACATACTCTGCCCACCCACCGTGGAGGAGTCGTTGGAATTTGCTGCATTGGATAGCTGAAAGACATGGACATGCATCATAGAAAATTAGAAGATTCTGATTCAATAACTTCAACAAGCAAGTAATGGTTTCACATACAAAACATGCTTGGATTATCAAGATAATGTGAAAAGACTATCTCATAGTACTCGTTAAGTAGTAGGTTCCGCTTACTAGACTAAAGAGCATGTTTTAATAGCCACGTTTTGCAAGAAACTCTTGATATTTAATATATCAGAAACTCATAATAGCAATACAAAGACAGAATAATAACGTGATTTTGGCTAATTTTCTTTACGTTGCCTTAGCAGCTTAAGACAATAATATCAGACCAAGCGAAACAAAAACCACATAGCATCAAGTGCTCAACCTTTATCCTCGTTGAAGCGACAAAGGAAGCATTGTAAAATAGATCAAAATGCGACGAGAATGATCAGTTTAGCAATAAATATAACATGCTATTACCCAGAGTTGCTTGCAGATGGAAGCATGCCATCCATTTTGTTAATCTCAAGAAACTTTAAAATTGATGTCACGTCTCTTGGAGGAGTCATATGTTGGGCTTGCTCTTGCATTCTTCCGGGCAGCAGATCTAATGATGGTTGCCCTTGCACCATCCGAATATTTGGTCCAACAGAAAACTGTGTGAACCTGGGCTGAATATACCCTGTCCTTGGCATGATTGAACAAGCATTCTGAAGGACATCTCCCTCTGTTGGCATCATTTCAGGAGTAATAGATGCCATTGGAGGAGATAAATTTGGCAACAAGTTGGGACAAATGGATGACAACAAATCTGAAATATAGGGGTCCATAAGATCAGGACCGCTGGATGCCATCACAGGAGGGGATGGCATCATAGGAGAGGACGCCGTCACAATAGAGATGTTTTCTCCTGTATGATTAGGAGCATAGGTTGAACTTACAGGACCGATGTTAGACACAACGTTCTCCACTGTCTGTGCGACCTAAGAATTCAGAAATCAAGCATTTAGTTCGCAATTATTTCATATCAGTTAACAATGAACATAACGTAGAAAAGTTCTATAGGTAACACCTTATCAAAGGATTCGGCCGCGAATAGAGCAACCTCAGGGAACCTAGAGCTGAATGCTTCATAAAATATATTCCACCACTCTTGCAGATATCCTTCAGGAGAATTGATAGCTGAAACAATATCACAGATATCAGATATCATTACTCCAAAGCCCTGTATCACGTTAACACGTAACTTCAACTGCATTATACATGTCTCTCTAAATTACTGAAGGACGGTTAATACAGTACTTTCAAAAACATCCAACAGTAGATAACTAGAATGTACCACATGAATCAAAGAGAATGACCTCAACTTATTAGCAAAATTTTCAAGAATAACACGATCAACAATCTACCATATGGTCATATGTAAGAATTACAAAACTAAGCATGAGAATGTTACAACCCTTTCAGGTAAATAACAATCATTACTAAAACACATATCTTAATTCATTAGAGGATCAGTTTTTAGCATCTGATAAAAGAATAGAATTCTTTTTTTTCTCACCAAAAGAATAGAATTCATTAAAAGGAGTTACTTACCAACAGGATTTGGATTAGCATTAATTTCTCTGGCGAATACCTCACCAGTCTGATGGAAACCTCTCTTAACCATGTAATTAAGAATGACAACTTCAAGTCTGAAAAACACAAACAAATAAAAGAAAAGCATGACTAAAACCAGTCAAACAAAGGGGGAAAATCACATACACCCAAAATCAAATGAAAAGTAGACAAGCACAGATTATCAAGAGTATCAATCATTAAAAATGTAAGTATAAAACAATTGAGGCGTAGTAGTTTTTGCTATAAAATAATTGGCGAACACATAAAAACTTACAAGCGTCGAGCCTCCAAACTGGCCATGATCACCAAAAACAAAGCGTTACTTAATCACAGAAAAGGGAAGGGAAAGAAGGTTTGAGCAAGAACAACTGGGAAAGATGAAGAAAGAGACTCAAGAACCAAAATTCCACTTGGATTACAGACAGAAGAATGCAGAGAGAGAGAGAGATGGTGACAGTACCATGCAAAAGTGTAGGGGAAAAAAAAGCAAAACACTGGATTTAAATAGAGAAATGGTGGCCCCTAGTATAGCGGTAAAAATGACAATGCCATAGTTTTATCCTTGAAATTTACCTTTTGTAAAGTATTCTTTTTGATTGAAAGTACCATAAAGAAAAACAAAAAGCAAATAAAGACGTGTTAATCTAAGTTGCTCGGACATGGGTGCGGGTGTCCGACACGGGTGCGGATCTAGAGGTCGGATCCATCGAGATATAAATTCTAAGATTCGGGGATATGGATCCTAGTACGGATACGGGTACGGGGATCCATCTAAAAATAATTAAAATAAAAAAATAAAATAAAATAAAATAAATATTTTTAAATAATGAGAAATTTTGTGGAATACTTGTGTATAGCTTGTAAAGTGTGAAATTCTTTTTTTATTCTCAAGTTGTAGATAAGTAAAGGATTAATTTGCTAGATAAGGTATGCTATTTTCTCCAAATTTATCATAGTTTTGGTTTTGATTCGGGAATCAAATTGTATCTCGTCTCAAATTTTTCCATCCGTCGTGGTCAAAGTACCCAAAATTGTTTGACCAGATCTGATATGGATCTCATACCTACACCTGTACTAGTGTCGTGTCGACACGGGTGCGGCACCTAAACTGCCGTGTCGGAGCAACTCAGGTGTTAATGCAGCTCAGAAGCAAAGTTACAATAGAAGCCAATTCTAAGAAGAAAGCACAGTAAAAGACGATTAATGAATTGTTTGTCCGAGCCTGCGTTTTTAGGTGACAAATAGACAACAACTTTTACTCCAATATTTAACCCCTAAAGCTTCGAACCAAAAGAGGTGGCAAAAAAAAGACAGTGAACCTTCTTAAATTTGAGCTAATATAATAGACCTTTTCACAATTAGACAATCACTCGTTAATTTTGACCATTTTGGTTTCTAAGCAATTTTTGAGCTGAATTCCATGCAAGATGGGTTAAACTCGTAAATACCTCAAGAAGAAACAACCTCTCACCCCCCGCTTTTTCTTCTTTCTTTTTTCCCATTTTGATTTAACATATCCGAATTGAAAGTATAAAAATAGTTTACATTGTCAGTGTAGTTTAATCTATTAACCATATTATCTACAATCTTTTTATGCTACATTGTCAAGCTTGTAGGCTAGTTGTTACGTGTTATGAAGTGTCGTGATAGTGTAAAAACGATATTTTTCTGGTAGTGTAAAGAGTAACAATTAGGGAGTTATCAATCAATTTAGAGAAGTATAAGGGTATTGAATAATTTTGAAATACTTGAGGTTATATGACAACTGAAAACTGAGATTAAAAAGGTATAATCTAATTTAGATATGATTTAATTGTTGCTAACCACTTACGCTTTTTGAAGGTCATACATTCTTTTATTTTAACCCACTAATTAATTTCGAAAGCTAGTTACCAAAAAATGGTAGTCAAGTAATTTATATCAATAAAAGTCATGCCATTGTGATTATGCAAACTCTTATTACATAATCTGAGACAAAAAAGATTGATAAGATGGTATAGCTTAAGTAAGAAATTAAATTATTGTTAAATAGATACTATTTTTATTAAGTCATCGGATTGCACCACCAAGGGGTATGGTGGGATGGATGGGATCCCTCCCCCCTTAGCAGAGCTCTCGGGTTCGAGCCCCCGAAACGAAGAAATCCTTGATAGGGAGCATTTTCCCTTTAAATAGGCCCTACGCGGTGTGAATCTGAACTAGTCAGGCCAATAGGTTCCAAATGCCATATGGTTATACCGAAAAGAAGGCATTGGACTGCCTATTAAGATTTATCCAGTGGTTTTTAATAGTAACAATAACGAAATGTCTTCATATTTGTTAAAATGTTCAGGTGGACCGCATATTACGATAAAGGAAGATTTTCATTAGCTCCAAACATGCATGTATGAACTCAGACAAATGTGGTAAGCTAGTAATAACATCTATATATTATGCAAAGATTAACATCATATTTCTTTTTAAGGAGCATTTAATCATTTAGTGCTATTAAAAGACATCACTTTATCGCTTAAAGCAATGAGACTATGCGAAGAAATGGATTATTGCTTCATAGGTGAAGCCATGCACTTCATACATGTGTGCGTTTCATAAAATAATACGCAAAGTGACCTCAATAACAAACGGTCAATTCTTTGAATCTCAACTTTGAGCTAGATTAGTATCGACATTATTGTTTGTTGAATACTGAAAGTAGTTTTTTTAATTACAATTTGATCATTATAATACTAAATTCATATATATTTGATATTTTTTAATGTCGGAATAGTGTACTTCATTCCGAAGAATTGTGTACTTTATTTCTCGCTCTTCGATTCACGTCCCATGGACCTTATTGCCTTTTCGCTCTTTCGCTTTTAAAAACATTGGTTCTAGGTGATAAATTGTGTAACCCACTTCATCTAAATGGTTAAACTACTAAAGGAGTATACTTTTATTTACTTAATTATGTTTCAAACAGCTCCCTCACGTACAGGTTTGAGTATTTTTTTGTAAATCAACCATGTGAATTCTTTCTTTCTTTTTTACAATAAGTGATGGCGAGACTTGAACCTAGGACCTCTATCTGCTCTGTTACCATGTTAGATTGTATCAACAATAAAAAATCATGTTAGATTGTGTAACCATCTCGTTTAAAAACTTAAGTTGTTAGAGAGAATAGACTTTTATCGACTTTACTATGTCTTCAACACTACTTCCTAGGAAAGAATATGCCATATTTGATCAATTGTGATTCCAAAGCAAGGCAGTTTCAAACCCCATTTGACATATCGGAATGGCTTGAGATATGCACCAAAACAACGTAAAGTTTGATTCTTGCATGATTGAAAATGATTAAAAATCGATAAAACATGATAACTGCATTTACCATAAATCTTGAATTCGATAAAACATGATAAGTGCATTTATCATAAGTCTTAGAATAATTCACATGTTATTATTTACCCCTATGTCAATGTTAATGATTTGTCAATTTCTAGCTCTAACATAAATATTATTTAAGAGAAAGCATTTTCAGTAAATATTTTGACATAAAAGGACTTCAGTGAGGTAAATTCATTCTCAGAATGAAGATTAAAAGTGTATGTTATATTCCTCGAATAATCACATGATGATGACAATATCTTGGAAAAATAGACAGTAAGTACTAATTCTTTTTTATTTAGGATGGTGATACGATGGAAACATTTTCCAAACGTTTTTCAAATATTTTCTGAATTTTTTTAGATTATAGATTGAAAACAATGTTAGCGAATCAGATAGCGTTTTGATGAAATTTTTGAATACTAAAGATTGATTATAATGTATTATAATGTCTAAGTGTTGGTAGGAGAATAGATATGAAATTAAGAGTTGAGATAACTTCTACCCAAGAGTGAGGGAAGTCATTTTTAGACCATGTCAGCTGACAAATAATGTTTAGTTTGTCTGCAATACTCTTTGACTTTACCCAGTTTATATTTCCAGGAAAATGGAATATGTGTGTCTCTGCAGCTGGTAGAAAAGATGATGCACAGATGGAATGGAACACCTTAAGGATGATCATTCGGCCATTAGTCCTAATGAGTCTAGGAAAACCTTTCTTTGTCCTAGATATTAACTTTATTTTCCAAAGAAATAATCCAACAAATGCTGTCAATTAGTTACATGATCTTGTAATTATACATTTTATCACTTATTCCAGGTACTACACAAAATCAAAGATTTGAAGTGGGAATCTATTCCTCCAAAGTAAGGATTATTTACTTATTTTATCCAAATCGATTAATCCAGTTATACAAAGCTTACTTGACAGTTTTCAAGTACACTAACATGATGGCAAAAATAACTATACACCAATGCAAATCTACAACATTGAATAACAAAAGCTGAAACATACCTACTAAGAAGAAGAAAAGTACTTGACGAAAAAACCAAGTCCAATATAACAGCAAGACACAAACCCAGCATTAAAAATGCAACTCTTTAGCATATTCCTTGTAGGACCCTGAACCCAAAAACGAAAAATCAACTACAACAGAGGAATTTAAAGTTTAAAAAAAAACATATTTGCGGAGAAGGGGGAAAACTATACGGACGTTGATTCCAGGAGCCAAAGCTCCAACCTGTACTGCTTTTGCCGATGATACTTCTTCTCTTCTACTCGATTCCTTCAACTCCATTTTTTTTAGTGATTTGTGAGTGCTGGGGTTTTGATTGGGATTATTAACAATGAGGAAGATTTTGGGATTTGTACTGGGAATACCCAGTAAATTGAATAGGCCCAATCAGGTTATTAAATTGATTGTTTGATCCTATTTCTGTTACATCAAAAGTTGATAATCGTATAATTATAAGTAACAATTTTTAAAAAAAAATTAAAACAATCCCAAATCAAGCCTAATAAATACTCCTCCCTAAAATGTATGAGATATAATTATATTCAAAAGTATGTCAAATAAAATAAATCATTTTAACTAATAATAATGTTTTTTACAAACTTTCCAATTTAAGAATTTAACTACATTAATTATTCATTTTAAAACTTTATCCATAGACTAAATTTTTATATTAGGTATTTCATAGACAATTCTAATTAACATTTTAAATTCAATTTCCAAACAATAAAATAGGGAAGAGAGTACAATGTCAAGATTAACTAGAGTCTGAAACTATGAATCAAAGTTTGTGACTGTTTCTGTAGTGATACAACCATTCAAATAACTCATTCCAGGTAAATGGTGTGTATCCCTCAACAAAATCAAGAATAGTCTTCTTGCTTTGTCCCAAGTAAAAGTCATAAACCAAGAAGCATCAGTAAATTAATAATGGAAGCTGAGAGCATGGGGTATAGCCGCAGAAACTGGCATGCAACAAAGTATCACTGCCATATCTTGATATACTGGTCATGACTCACTGAGGCTATGGTTCCTGTCGGAGGTGAATCTGCAAATGAAGAAATTATATCATCATGTGCTCGGTGTGGCCAAGTTCTGTGGCTCTGGTACATTGGATTCCACAGCTCCAGTAACTGCAACAACACTCGACATGTTACCTCCCCTCATGAAATATCAAAAGAATCTAGGATCATCTAAAAAGTTATCTGTAACACGGTTTGAGATGTTTACATGTGAATAGTCCTAGGTTACATTTGTTGTTGTGCAACTATATAGACATTAATCAAGCCAAGTCTACAAAGAACTTAATCTTAAGAAATTCTGTTAAGCATACCTCATGAGAACCAATCGCCAAGAGTTGAGCGCGGTCAGGGTGGAAAGTGCATGACTGGAACTTATTGCCACTGGAGCAAAGTTCATGTAAACACTTTCCTCCGCTAACACACCATATCCGTGCACTATCCTCGCTCACAGATGCCAGGAAATTCCCGCTCATATCCCAACAGATTGAACGGACGTCTCTGACATGACCCTATATATCAAAGAAAAGGAGACCACTTTGATATGATACAATAATGCAGCATAGTAGAAATTTAAAACAAGCTTGACCGGGAATAGACAATCTTACTTCGAACTTTTGTTGGATGCTGTTAGTCTCCACATCAAATATATTTATAACATTTCCTGTAGAACTTGCCAATAAGTTCCCAAATCGAGGTTGAAATCTAACTTGTCTACTACCTCCCTGCATTTGTACCAAGAGCAAGTCAACGAACCTTTCGTGAATGGATAATAGCTAATTCTCTAGAAAATCACTTAGTTTAGACACTGTACTTTGCCTCGCTGAACGTGATTATGGATGTTGGTTCAAATAATATTATGAAACTCAAAGCTTTTATTTCCTAAACTCTCGCATGTGTATTTACATGTTGAGGCCTACTGATCTTGAAAACTTTGAAATTGCTCGCAGGTAAGAAGAACAATAAGAAAAACATTTCCCTTAAAAATATCATGGAGGCTCAAAATTGAAATAGAACAGGTAGATATGTCAGCTCAAAATTGAAATAGAACAGAAAAACAGGTAATACCAAATTATGGAGGCCCTTCCTATGTCAAGTAGAGGCACCTCTTCATCAACGTTTTAAAAACAAAGAAGTAGAGATACCAACCTTAAAAATGAGTTTGCAATCGCCCTCATCGACATCCCACAGTCTAATCTCATCATTGCTATCACAAGAGCTGAGGAGACCGGCCTTTGTTGGATGAAAATCTGTGGACATCACATGCTCAGCGTGCCCGACAAGGCTTTTGAAAGGGTTGCTTGGCTGGATTAAGACAAAATGGTGAAATAGGTACAGTATCATGGTTGTAATAGACACAGAAGAAAAAGGGAAGAAACTCAAGATATTAGACAGTTATCATTATTAGAAAAGTCCTGATAACCATAAGAAGAAGAAAAAGATATTCTGAAGGTCTAGAGACTGCAAAAGATGTTTTGGTAACAGCAAGTTCCTCAAATACTAAGTCAAATGAAATGTGTTAGACAGCACAAGATGTTTTGGTAACAGCAAGTTCCTCAAATACTAAGTCAAATGAAATGTGTTAGACAGCACAAGATGATGATTCTGTACATATTAGTGATAAATCTTTTATCCTCAGTGCAGAGATAATGAATGTGGCAGTGAACGCCAATTGATAATAGTCTGAGCAGCTGCTTGCTAAAAGAAGAATATATATTCTCATCTAAGTAAAAGGAAAACAATCAGGATAATAATAGCACAGAAATAGAAGAAATAATGTTGACCAAGAACGACGAAATCGTAGAAGTTAAAACTAGTGAATACATATCCTGGTTGATTTGACTATGCTGACTGCTATTTCTGAGATGGATGGAACTTGTAAAAGAAATAACTGAAAGACTCATTTGCCAAGAACTTGGTATGGAAAATCGAGGTAGTACCTTGGCTGCATCCCATAACATCACAGTTCTGTCAAAAGAGGATGATGCAAACATCATTGAGTTTGGTCTAAAACGGATATCTGTAATGAGATGAGCATGACCTTCTCCACATTTAACATCACTATTTTCCACGTCCCAAATTACAACCTAAACATAGATCGTACAAGTTCGTTAACAGGAGAAATTGAGAGAAGCGCTCTCCCATTAAAAATCCTTTTATAAGCAAAACAAACCTTCCTCTCATGACCAGCAGTAGCCAACAACTTTCCTTGTGAATGGAAGTGGCAACATAGGAGCTTGCTCTTTGTTGCGTGAAGGCTTCCAATCTCTTTAATAGTGATGCCTGCAATGCAATATGAAGTCAATTATCCTTTATGCTGATAACCAACAATTTATCCAACAGGGTAAGAGCCTCAAAAAGTCAGAAGCTACAGTGCTTGATCTCAAACCCTAAATGTGACACCACACATTCTTTTCATTTTTCCCCGTTTTAAGATACAATTATACTGAAACAATATAAAATCTTGCAAATTTCACAACAGAAACTTACAGATGACACCATCTATTTGCCGCCATGAGCAGCTGCCACATCACTACTTGCTTTTAAGAAAAGAGGTTCATAACAAAGTACAATATCTTACATCAACTATACATCTTCAGATATGTGCTATGAATCTTCCACTAGTCCCCTAAAACACTAGTGGCATCTGGAAGAATGAAGCAGGGTATAATGCTAATAAACCCAGCACGATTGGGTTTGCTTGGGGTAGTGTTATTTCCTGAACATAAGAGAATTAGATGCACGAACTAGCTGGGTGAGGTTAGAACCTAACAAAAGGTGAGACCGGTTATGTACAGTTCAACATCAGAGCCTAAATCTAAAGTTGTAAAATGATTCATGGAGGATTAATTTCTGTTGACTGTCAATTATCTAAATTACTATCTTTTTTAATATTAATTTTTTTTTTACCCATTAAGCTTGTTGTAAGTTGTAACCTACCTTTCCGGTCAGATTCAATGCAAGCAGCAATACTTTTCCTCAATGCAGCGAGTGAATTACTTGCAGCAATCAGACCAGCATCTCCCCGGGATAAGTAGCTGTCGATATTGCCATTCATAATACGATCTGTAGTAGCTTTCTCTTTCCCAACCTACATCTCAGGAATATATTAAATGAGCAAGAATAAAGTTGACGAAGACTACATAGACATTTCATACTCATTCGTCCAAGTGACTATAAAGGTGACAGAGACAAGAATAAATTAAGAAAGGGGAAGTCTAATCCCCAAAAAAAGATGCAAATGTCAGCGGCAGGGTGAAATGGAAACACCAGTACATGAAGGGCTTTAAGAAGTAGATGCAGAAAATGATCTTACAGCTGCCAGAGAAATCGATGACGTTTTCCTCTTTCTGCCACTCTGATTCAAAACACATGTAAATAAATTAGTCGCCAAATAGGGGAAGATGCACATGTCTCCATTAAGTCTTGTACTGCTAAAATATTGCTGAAATTTGAAGATATTCAAATCAAAATCAGTTACTTTCTTTATGATCTAAGACCAACCTTATTTGAAGACTGCAATCTCAGCTGGTTCGCTTGCTCCTGCACTGCAATTTGCTTCCCAGAATCTTTCATTTGCTTTCCTCCTATAGGAGCTAATATTTGCTTGTCATCTGGTAAATTCTTTGGGGTTCTTTTATTTTTATCACCAAGCATCTGTGCAATACCGGAAGAAGACAAATAGAAGAAACAGTGAGGCAGGAAAAAGATCTCAATCACAGAACATAAAATCCTGAAAACCAATACATGGTCTATTTCACGGCTAAAATAATTGCAGCGTGCTACAATCACTAGGAGCGACAGGATTAGTTGAGAATTCAACTTACTCCTGCATCTTTTCCACTCGATCCAGCTTGAATGAGCACACGATTGAAATCACCAGAACTTGCAGGAGCAGGAAAGTTGAGCTTATCAAACATTTGAACTGCCACTTCTGGTAATGCATCCTGTTGAGGAGAGAATTTAGTTCTCAAAAACTGTTCCTTTTGAGTTGGTACTATTACACTAGGATGTACTACTTGATGGCTAATGACAGGGGGAACTGGGCCAACTCCCTGGGTTGAAGATAAAAGGAATTAATCAACTTAAATTAGAACTCGAACTAAAACACCATAATGGACTATACATTTCTATTTATGCAAAAGTTCAAGACACTCACAGCTAACGGCCATCCTTGATGAGATGATTGTTGGAGAAACCTGTTGTTCCCTGCAGGTACAATGCAAAAAAAAGATCACAGGAAATTTGAAAATTTAAAAAGAGAAAGATAAGGAGATCTAAAAGTGCATAAAATGCCAACAGAAATATTAAAGGGAATAAATTGGCTAATCTACTAACATGATGGCACATTGTACAATCTATTAACAACAACAACTAAGCCTCAATTCCAAGCTAGTTGGGAACATTGTGCAACCTATCGTTAAAAAGTATTTGAAATGTCATCTATATGATCACTGCAAGAACTTCTCCTGGTGGTTATTCTGAAGAGAACATGCAAGTGCAAAGCACTCATCACACTGATTATTTTTCTGAATCTAAGTCTTAAGATAGTCTGCTTATTCATACTTCCTTCCGTGTTAGTTTACCTAGTGTGTTTTTCTATGACAACTTCCAGTTACAATGAATTGAATCTTCAAAGTGAAACTGGAACTAGAACAAAGAAACATAGTAGTAAAAGATTGGTCAGCAAACCAACGGAAATCAATTGCATACACACATCATCTTCAAAAATCAAAAGTTAAAAAGATGCAAAGGGAAAGTGCATTGAATCAGAGTTCTATTTTCAGAACTTTATTGAATGCCCCCACTGTATACTTGTTCTGGTGGATCTTATTCCTAAGCTGTCATATGTTCATTCTTTTATTACTTCAACCTGCAACATGCATCTTTGTCCAAATGGGAAAGTGTGTCATATATAATCTTAGTTGTAAAGATGTTACTAAAGTTAATGCCTCACTACCCATTGGCATAATCACTAAGGAAATGAGAGTCATCAATAGCTACCTCAGCTAATCTGATTAAGCTGACCTCAGTTTTTCATCCTTGAGCTTTACAAGTCGAGTTCAAACTCAAGCTCAAACATCGAACTAGCTTCAAATTGGAGTAGAGCTCAACAACAACTATGCCTCAGTCGCAAACAAGTTAGGGTCGGCTATATGAATCCTCACTTCTTTCTCTAAATTGGAGTAGAGCTCAACTCAAATAAATTAGACAAGTTCAAGCATGACTTAATATAGTAACAAGCTAATTAATAACCTCAAACTCGAGTTCAAGCTCAAATTACACCTACACCCACACACACGGATAGTATAATAGATTTACATCTTAGAATCAAATCGGAAAATATTTTCACATTAATATCTATATAATCTTTTTATTCGCTATGAATGTAACATTAAAGAAAACTCTTAATGGGGTTTACACCTAAGTTGCTCCGACACGGCAATTTAGGTGTGCACCCGTGTCAACACGACACTGGTGTGGGTGTGGGTATGGGATCCGTACCGGATCTGGTCAAACGGTTTTGGGTACTTTTACCACGACGGACGAAAAATTCGAGACAAAATACAATTTGATTCCCGAAATCAGAACCAAAACTAAGGTAATTTGAAAAAGTGGCATACCTTATCTAGAATATCAATCCTTTACTTTCTGCTTCTCCTTTTGATCGGATAGAAAGAGCAGCAGAGAGCATCAATTGAGAATGGGGAAGACGGAGCCTTCGAGAATTTGGGAAAGCTTGACAGACACTAACTCTAATTTTTATATTAATAATTAGAGATCTAATCTAAATTATAAAAATTAGCATTTTAATTGTAAATGAAAGATAACTATAAAATAGTTAACTTGTAGGAGAATCCAAGAATGGAAGAAAATCAAGAAACCATGCCTACAACTTGAGAATAATGAAGAAATTCACATTTGACAAGTTATCGGTAAGTATTCCACAAAACTTTCTCATAATTTAGAGATATTTTTATATTTTTTGAATTATTTTTAGCCGGATCCCCGCACCTATATCCGTACTAGGATCCATATTCCCGAATCTTAGAATTTACATCTCGAAGGATTCGACCTCTAGATCCGCACATCTGTCGGACACCTGCACCTGTGTCCGAGCAACTTAGGTTTACATTTATGTCAAAATAATTATTTTCACGAACATAAGTCGACCTTAAAGTTACACATGCCTGAATTGTTAAAAAGACAAGCTAAGATTAAGCGAGTTAAGTTGTATTTTCGAACAATGCGGCTCACTTAATAGCCCTAACTAATTGAACAAAGCCACCTTAGGCCCATGCAAGCCACATTTATAAATCTATGACACATGTAGTTCCTATCCTAATTAGTCTCCACGTGGCTTGGCTAGGTCAAGAAGAGATTCACGTAGAGACAATTGCTATTCGAGAATCTATTTCTATGTTAGCTAGTTGGGTAACCTTTCCCATGGTAGACCTCCTTTTGGCCATCTTTATTTGGCGATACTTGTATGTAGCAGGTCATAATGCTCTATATGAGGGTCTTTCAAAGGCTAAAACGGCCCTCATCAATCCCTCGTCCTCTTTTTTACTCTTTTATGTGAACTTGAACAATGGCAATTTACAAGTTGTAAGAGGTCATCACTTCTTTGAGGAGAGGTTAACACCGTTACTTGCCTCATATTAGGCAAGTAGGTGCCGCATATGTGCTATAGAAGAACTTGCTTAAAGAATCGTAGTGAATATCATACTAACCATTCATCGTATTGGACTAGTGCCCAAGGTTAAGAAACTCAATTTGGAAACTTAGCGTGGTCAGAAAATAGATGGAAAACGATCGAGCTCTTATTGCATATAGTCCGGGTAATATTTTTATCAAGGTGGCATGACTCACCAATATATTTAGGCACATTCAAGTTGAAGCTATATATTTCGGTTCGAAAATGACTCGAGCATGATTAGTAAAGTTAAAATACTTGAATGATTACCATATTAAGACTAGTAGAAGAAATGTAAAAAGAAAAAACCTTTTGAAATGTGAAAAAGTATTTAAAAATAATATGAAATGCTATTACTGTACTTCAATTTTATAGGATCAAGATATCACTTTACATGTAAGGAAATAGGTCCAAGGTCATTAGGAACAAGCTAAAGTAGAAAGTAGGACACTTTTATTAAGATTGGTGGTGTAGATTGTAGGATAGATGATCTCTTAAGATGAATGAGAAAGTGCTATGAACCTACAAAGTGAGTGCCGATGTTCAGGATCTTTAGTTCTGAGCAAGGACTTGACATGTTGAGGAAGACTTTTTCTGCTGCCTCTAATAGTCATATCGCCTGTGATGATACTCTTTATTTATGACAACTCCTCTGCAACCTCGACAAGATCGGATTCCATCAAGAAGAGTATGATTAGGAGATTCGTGAACAAATTTGGTGTGTCACAATTAATCCAAATGAATACCACAAGGGAGCATAGGGCATGCATGTCGAAGAAAGGTTTGTTTTATTCCCATATTCTATAAAATATGACTCCGGTCATGCTAATCACAGCTAAGATCGGTCAAATCGCACATGATAGGACCCTTTATTTATGACTACTCTGCAACCTTGAAAAGATCGGATTTCATTAAAAAAAAGTATGATTGGAGATTCATGAACATATTTGGTGTGTCACAATTAATCCAAATGAATACCACAAGGACCATAGGGCTATATGCATGTAGATGAAAATTTTGTTTTATGCCCATGTTCTTTAAAATATGATCCCGGCCATGCTAATCACAGCTAATGTCACTTGGAAATTCATTATCACTTTATTAATCCAATAAAGTGGTTGATGCAAGATTCGTAGGAGAAGGCGCCACCATATTTGCATAACAAAATGTTTATATTTATGCTTATATTGGCTGAGCACATTTATTAAGACTTGTATAAGAGGAAAACATACAAGCTTTCCGCTTTGGTATATACTCCTTTGCTTTTCCACACTGTTTAAAATGGTTAAAGGGAAAGAGAAAGAATTCCTAACTGGAGGTTTATGTATTTCTCCACCCCAACAAGTAGTAGTCATAGACGTACTTTGAGCTTCTAATTAAACCTTGCCGAAATCAGAATAACCTTAGATTAAATGATTTTAGACACTCGAAAACGAGTAAACTCTGAAATAGGTTCCCTTGACTGGAGAATACCTGAGAAAATGCAGTACTTGATTAACGTTAAGGACAATGGATTTAGACGCTTTAAGATGGCTTCAAGTTGAGCCTCATTATGTGAGCTTGTTTGGAAGAGAGATCAGCTACATGACAAGATATGAAGGAAGAATTTTGTGACAGGAGTTTCCATTTGGATCGTTTCTAGCTCAATGACATAAATGTCAGGTCCCAATTTGAGAAGTCTTCTGCAGTCTCAAGAAATTCCATTTGGATCATTTCTAGCTCAACGACACAAAATTCAGGTCCCAAGTTGAGAAGTCTTTGGCAGCTCTTAAGCCATTCTTGCTGCTCTATGAGATATCATGTGACTGCGCGAAGGACCTTAAAAGGTCAAGCTTCCCATTTAGGTGGATCCTTTACTTTTCTCTTTGCTGGTAAGGTCTTGCTGGTTCTGTACCACTGACTAACAGGCAGTGAAGTAAGAAGAGAGCAGCTATCAGTGTAAACACTTCATTATGTGTGTTAGATCTTTTGTTTTCAGAACTTCAAGTAGAAAAGACTGGTAACCTTTATGGAATTCAAGGGAACTGAATTCTGATCTTTTTTCCCTTTTACCAACTTAGGAACTCTCTTCCACTTATAGTCTCCCTCCTATCCACCTTAAGATGTCGAACAGGCTACAAGGAAGCATTCCCCGTCCCTTGAAAAATAATACTCCTATTTTCCCTTTATTCTTACCTTCAACTGAATCTAGAATTTCTGAATCTTCCTCAATCATATGCATGCTACTCCAAGACACAGCTCATCTTTTTCGAGTCTGTTTCTGATTCTTCCTACGTTGAATCTAGGTTTCCCCAGTACTAATCCAAGGAAGGAGGATATTCAAAAAATCAAACAAGGATTCCCACCTTCCGAAAAGATCTAAGACAAACCACTTTCCTGAATAAACATCCGCTATAGGAACGAAAGATATAGTCTTTTGCTTGGTTTTAATACTCATCTGGTTACCCCAAGAAATGCTTATTCACTAACCAACAAAGACTGATATTATTTAATAAGCCTATAAAGGGTAAGCTAATCCCGTCTGTGAAAGGTTAGTCCAAGCCACAATGGTCAATTTTCCTAATATGACCACCAATAGGAATCTTAGTCTTTCGAAATTTAACTAAGAGATTGACCATGCATTTCTCCAGCTTCATCTTTTCTATAAAGCAATACTACAAACTTTCCAATAGAAGCATTATTACTTGATACGGATCACTATCACAACTTCTGTCTCTTCTGTGTTCCCCGTGTGGATTTACCTTCATAATCACCTATAAAAGACTACTTTCAAGAGTTCAATTTAATTTGTTCTCCAACACAACAAGGACCAATTGCATTGTTGCATTATTATCACAATTAGCGCTATAACTTCAATCATACATCGTTCTAGATGTAACTATATCGTCTCAAACCTAACGCTTCAAGCCCCTGATCCTGAATTTACCAATGTACCATTACTTTACGGGTAAAAGATAGATACTCAAGACCACATCTACATGGTCGTGGTAAACTTTGACTTGTACACTACAATAGTATTGCATCCTTTTTCCACCAACAGCAAAAGCAATAACAAACTTCCTGAAGAGCTTTTTCTCCCAGATATCTATTTGGTTCAGAAAATAGCAACAAATATCTAATAATCGGGAGAAAGCAACCACTATCATTTAATGCTTAATACCTTTTGAAATGTTTGAATCGGAAGGTATTCAACACAAAAACACTAAGGGTGTAGTCACAGTTAAAGCTGGTATTACAAGGGAGTCAAATGCTCAATATTATGAAGAAGTAACAGATTGTTCATGCCTCTTCATCATTTTCAAAGATGATAGGTGATCCCTCTCTCATTGCATGACTTTTTTTTTTTTTTTTTTTGATAAGGTAAATTGTATTAATAACTAAGTAGCAGCTTTCTCAAAATATCAACTTCTCCATCCCATGCTTATAGGAAGATAGTAATCAAACAATCTTCATTTGGCTAAAAGGATTTGATGCAGAGCCTGATAGCAAGAGCAGCAGAGCGTCTGTTATTAGTTTCCCACTAAAGCAGAGAAATGTTTAATTTGTCCTGGAAGGACTAATAACTAACAAGTACATCAGCAAAACCTAGTTATGGTAGACATATAATAATCCAAAATAAAAGGGATTTATAATTTGCTGCACATTAAAAGTGAGACAGTCCTCTTCGATATATGCGCATTTATCCTTCTAATGGATTTGTTCTTAATGCATGTTGAGTGACTTGTAA
Source organism: Nicotiana tomentosiformis (assembly GCF_000390325.3). Lineage (NCBI taxonomy): Eukaryota > Viridiplantae > Streptophyta > Magnoliopsida > Solanales > Solanaceae > Nicotiana > Nicotiana tomentosiformis. The sequence goes on from NC_090813.1 coordinate 72,607,895, forward strand.
GAGAAAAATCAATCAACTGTTCACATGTCCAACATTATCAATGCTAAAGACAAAAGATTCTATAAACTAAATGTGAAATATATTTAAAGCCAAAATATAAACAAACCCGCATCAGAAGGTTCTGGCAAAGGAGGCAAAGCATTTGCAGGGGCACCAATATTTGGTCCCAATTGTGTAGCTCCTCCAAAGTTTATACCAGGCATGTCATCCTGGGAAGAATAAAACCTTTTCAATTATTTTCAAGTAATTATTAAAAAGCTTGCAAATGTTTTGGGGAAAGGTAAACATACTCTTGCATTCCACTGTGGAGGAACAGTTGGAATTTGCTGCAATGGATAGCTGAAGGACATGAACATACATCATAGAAATTAGAAGATTCTGATACACAAACTTCAACAACCAACGTAATGTTTTCACATACAAAACATGCATGTATTATCAAGATAATGTGAAAACTCTATCTCATATTACCGGATGAGACAGTTGGTTCTAGTACTAGAATAAATAGCATGTCTTGATAGCCAAGTTTTGCAAGAAACTCTTGGCATTTAATATATCAGAAGGTCATAATAGCAATACACAGATAGAACAAGAACTTGATTTTGGTCAATCTTCTTTTGTTGCCTTAGTGGCTTAAGACGATGACATCAGACCAAGGAGAACATAGCCTCAACTCAAGCGCTCAACCTTTATCCTCGTTGAAGCGACTTGGCAGACATTGTAAAATAGATTAAAATATGGAAAAATGGTCAGTTTAGCAATAAACATAAGATGCTATTACCCGGAATTGCTTGCAAATGGAAGCATGCCATCCATTTCACTCATCTCAAGAAACTGTGAGCTTGATGGCATGTCCCTTGGAGGAGATAAATTTGGTAATTCACAAATGGATGACAATAAATCTGAAATCTTAGCATCCATAAGATCAGGACTGCCGGATTCCATCAATGGAGAGGATGCTATCAAATGAGGGGGCGGAATTATAGGAGAGGACGCCATCACATTAGAGATGTCTGCTCCTGTATGGTTAGAAGCATAGGATGGATTTGCAGGACCACCATTAGACACAATGCTCTTCACTGTCTGTGCAACCTGAGAGTTTAGAAATCAAGCATTTAGTTAGCAAGAATTATTTCACATCAGTTAAACATGAACATGGAATAGAAAGTTCCACGGGTTTCCGGATGGTGTATGCAGAAATATCACATGCCATCTGGATTGAGAGAAATCTGAGGATCTTTGAAAAAAGAGCTAGAGCTTGGAATGCTATTGCACTTGAAGTAGCATACATTTGCAACATTAGAGCTACCACTGGCATTCAGAGATTAGTGCAGAGTTATATTTTTGTTTGAGTGTAGAGAATTCATGTTACATAGATGATAGAGTTGTAATGAGATAGCTAGTTGTGTAAGCGATGCTATGGTTTTGTACCGTTTTATCGGTGATTAGTATAAAAGCGATTAATTACCAAAAAAAAAAAAAAAAAAAAAATGTTCCACGGGTAACACCTTATCAAAGGATTCGGCAGCTAGTACAGCAGCCTCAGGGAACCTAGAGCTGAAAGCTTCAAAAAACATATTCCACCACTCTTGCAGAAATCCTTCAGGAGAATTGATAACTGAAACAATATCACAAAATCAAAAATTATTACTCCAAAGAACTGTATCACATTAACACATCACTTCAACTCCGTTATACATCTCTCCTCTCTCTCTAAATTACTGAAGGGCTGTTAATACAGTACTTTCAAAACATGGGTGGCTCGACTATAAGGCCAGTTAAGCAATCGCTTGGGGCCCCAACTTTTTGGAGGGCCTTTTTTTCCTTAAAGATGTATTGTATATGTATTATTAAAAACAATATGTGTACATTTAAATTTAAAAAAAAATTTTGGAGCGAAAGTATAATAACTTTAATGTGAGGATCGTTGTAATAATTAGAGAATAGAATATTTTTTTATGAATTGTTTCCTTACACGGGTAGGGTAGCTATTTTTTTTGCCTCATTTATATCCTAGCAATAATGCGGGCCCACATTATTATTTATATATTTACATTTTTCATTCTCTCTTTTGCTATTCCTATTCTCAATATTGAAAAGTCTCTCAATCGGCAACTTACCGCGGCTTACAAGTTGTCTTCTTCAAAATATCAAGTATTACAACAAAATCATTATATTGAAGCAATGCAACACTTTTCGATATAATTATATCAACTTATCTTGTTTTATAGTTACTGCTCCTTTTTAGACTACTTTATCATGACTTATTCGCTTTCGTTACTTTCATTTTCCTACCATGCATTAAATTGATTGTCCTTATCTAACCTTGTTTTTGCCATGCTTTCTCTTGAGCTAAGGGTATTTGGGAAATAACCTCTCTACCTTCCAAGATAGAGAAAAGTTCATCGTACACTCTACCTCCCCAGACTCCACTTTGTGGTTTTCACTGGATATGTTGTTGTTGTATATCAACTTATCAAATTCTTGAGCCGATTTTATTATTCTACCTTTATTTTATACTTTTTCATTGAAAATTTGTCGTTGATATTCTTACTTAGGGTCTCTCTCTGAAATTTGGCTTTATGCCCCCAATCTTGTTGAGACGACCCTGTTTCAAAAACATCCAACATCAGGTAATCAAAATGTACCACATGAATCAAAGAGAACGACCTCAACTTATTATCAAAATTTTCAAGAACAACATGATCAGCAATCTACCTATGGTCATATATAAGAATTACAAAACTAGGCATGAGAATTTTACGACCCTCTCAGGTAAAGAACAATCGTTACTAGAGCACATATCTTAATTCATCAGAGGATCAGCTTTTAGCATCTGATTAAAAGAATAGAATTCATCAAAAGGAGATACTTACCAACAGGATCTGGATTAGCAAGAATTTCTGTGGCGAATACCTCACGAGTCTGACGGAAACCTCTCTTAGTCATGTAATCAAGAATGGCAAGTTCAAGTCTGAAAAACACAAACAAATAAAAGAAAAACATGACAAAAAACAGTCAAACAAAGGGAAAAGAATCACATACACCAAAAATCAAAATAAAAGTAGACAAGCACAGAGTATCAATCATTAAAAATGTACGTATAAAATAACTGGTGAACACATAAAAAACTTACGAGCGTCTTGCCTGCAAACTGGCCATGATCACCAAAAATAAAAGCGTTTACTTAATCACAGAAAAGAGAATGGGAAAGATGAAGGGAAAGAGTCTCAAGAACCAAAATCTCAGTTGGATTACAGTAACAAGAATGCAGAGAGAGAGATGAAGAGAGAGTTGGAAGTGAGAGAATGAGAGAGTTGAGGTCAGAATGAGGTGGTGGAAATGAAAGCTGGAAGCTTTGTAGCAAGTGAAGTAGCGAGTGAAAGTACCATGCAAAAATGAAAGGAAAAAAAAAAGAATATATATATATATATATGGAGTATATATATTGGGTTTTAAAAGGAGAAAAGGAGAGAGAGAAATGGTGGCCATTGGACAATGGCGAAAATGATTTGAGTGATAAGATTTTACAAGTAATTGTGAGATCTTTACACAAATAACCGATCGTATTAATTTATTGTTTATTTTTTCTAGACGTTATATATAAATTATATATCTATTATACACGATTATACACATAATATACATGAACTATACATATAGGTGAACAACTATTTATATTAATTCTTCATTGGAACAATGCGCAGAATTTGAAGCTCTGCTATTTCTCTTTTCATCCTTGTTCCCCCCTTTTTCTCCCTTTTCTTTTTATTTTCTCCTCAATTTTATTTAACCTTTAACTCTTTGTTTACCCCTTTTTTCTTTCTTTTTGTTATTTTTGGTGAAAAGCCTCAATTTTTTATTTTTTATTTTTTGTAATGTTGTCTCTCTCTTTTTCCTTGGGTGGAGGGGGAGAGAGAAAAAGGTTTTAGTTAATCAAATTATGTAAGCACTGATATTTTAATTTTCTTTAACAAATTCATTTACATTGTAAATAAATATAAAAAGATTCCCATTGAGTCTTGTTCTTTTTCACTTTGTTATCCTTTTTGAGTATTTTGCCTTTTTTTATAGTCCAGTATTTACTTAAATAATAAATAACAAAATAAAGAGGTATTAATGCATTTTAGAGGCAAAGTCAGAATAGAAGCCAATTCTAAGAAGGAAGTAGAAGAAGAAAATGAAATGAATTGTTTGTCCAAGTCAGAGTTTTTAGGTGACAAACAGACAATAGTTTTTACTGCAATACTTAAACCAAAAGAGGTGACGATAAAAGTTAGTGAACCTTCTTAAATTTGAGCTAATCTAAAGTTGCTTTTTCACAATTGGACAATCAATCATCAATTTTGTGAAAGTACCTTTTCGGTTTCTAGGCAATTTTTGCTCTAAATTCAACGCAAAGTTCTGAACCCACAAAGTCATCTCTCCCCAAGACGGTTAAAACTCATAAATATCTCAACAAGAAACAAACCCCAGCCCCCCTTTTTTAAAAAAATTTTAAAATGCACAAATTGACAGTATAATTTTTTTACATTGTCAATGCATATAACTTTGTATAGAGTATTTACAATCTATTTTAGGCTACCTGTCATGCTTAATGTGGCCTATTTACAACTTATTATTAAAAAATTATGTTTTAAAAATAAAAAAAGAAAAGGGAGTTATCAATCAATTAAAAAAAAAGGTTTAAGGGTGTGATACTGTGATTTAATTTAGACACTTGTAATACTTGAGATTCTGTGAGTGAAGATAATAGAGATAAGAGGTGTGATCTAATTCAGATATGGATTAAATTGATGCTAACTACCTACCATTTTCGGAGGGCATACAGATTTTTATTTAATCCCATTATATTTATTCAATTTGGAAAAGGATAATGGTATTGAATAAATTTGTTCTTGAGAAATTGTGACTGTTGATAGCATATATTAAAGGCGTAATATAATTTACATCTTGATTTTAGTTGCTATCCACCATTTCCTAAGGTCATAAAGGTTTATTTTTATTTATTATTTAATCCCATCAATTAATATCGAAAATCAAATAGTTACCCAAATAAAAGGAATAATATCAATAAAACTCATGGCATTGAGATTGTGTGACTCTTGTTACAATCTATGCAATTGATGAGATGATATACCGTTGGTAAGATTTTAAACTATTGTTAACTAGATACCATTTTTATTTAAGTAATTGGATTGCCTACTAAATTTCATTAGAATAATTGATTTTTAACAGTAACTTAATAATTGGTAGAATTGTCATCTGCAAATTACAAAATTCAAGAAGTTTATTAGCTCAAACCATGTCAGGAAACCATCGGGGCAGGGGTGTACACGGGTTGGTTCGGATTTTTCAATTACCAAACCAAACCTATTGTGTCGGTTTATTAAATCTAAAGACCAGACCAAACCAATAAAAGTCAGGTTTTTCTATTTCGATTTTTCTCGGATTTTTCGGTTTTTTTTCTTCATAAAATCTTCATAGCACAAAACATAGAATTTATACTCCAAATACTTCTTTAATCCTAATAAGACATAACTATATAAGATATTTTTCAAGAAAATAACATAAAATATGAGATGAGCCATATTGTACTAAAATATTCAACAATAAAGATAATAAAATCACATAAAACAAATATTATTAATAAGTCATAATAAAAATAAACATAATCAAAATTATTAAGTTGCTAAACTAAGTATGACTAATAAGTACTATTATTTACATGATTAAACACTGAAAAAATAAGTTGCGCATTTTATCTAAACCATGGAAAGCCTAAAAAATAGATATCCAACACTATTGGCATTCCTAATGCAATCGAATTGAATGTCTTTTGTTAACATTAATATTGATTTTCTTTTGGTTTGGTTTGGAATTAATTTGAATTACTAACATTTATGAACTATAAAACTTATTGGAGCATTCAAAAATTATAAGTCCAAATTTGAAATAATACGTTAAAAAATAAAATTATGAAAAAGTGAAAGAAATATTTATAAACTACACTACAATAAATATTTTTATATATTTAAAACTTCTATAAATGTAATGTCAAGTTAGTTTGATTTCGGTTTAACTTTTTTTAATTAAAATTAAACCAAACCAATAATGGTCGAATTTGTTTTTTCCAACACCAAACAATAGTCGGATTTTTTTTCTCAGTTTGAATCGGATTATCAATTTGGTATGGTTTGTCGGTTTCCTTTGTACACCACTACATCGGGGTATGGTGGAAGCCGGAAGGTAATCCCTCCACCCTTAACCATATGTCCCGAGCTCGAGTTAAATGGATCTTATGTAAAATGAATGTGCAAATATCAAATAATTATTTAAAAAATATACACAAATATGGTAAGTTAGTAAGATTATCTAAATATTAACATAATATTCTGTTTTAAGAAGCATCAACTATCTAAGACTTTTAATTACGCTGGAGTTAAAAGATCAACGAGCAATATTCGATTTTTCAGATTTCTAGCTTTATATAGTAGTACTTGTGTATAGGGTAAAATATGCTATGCCACATGGTCGTTCGAGAAAGGGACACGTGGAACCCAAGACAGGGGATGGCTAAAGACCGAATGCAATTATTTTTGTTTGTCACCGGAAAGAATAACGTTCATAAAGATGTGATAAATGCTCTTCTCCCGGTAGCATTTAATAGAGAATATTTCATTGCATTAAGAGCAGTTACCCGTTACAAGGAGTTTGACATTTATGTTCACTGTTATATCTTCATCAATGTCCCTCATAATTGACATTAAAGAAGGGCCCGACCCTAGGACCCTCTTCATAACTATAAATAGTGAGCTCAATTGTCATTGTAAAGACCATGAATTTTCTGGCAAACTTATGCTATACTCTATACAAAGCTCAATCCAATCTTATCTTCTTATTTCTTGATTTTCTTTGTTGTTGTGCCCGGAAACCATGTTCCCGGAATTGTTACTTCTGCTGTTTCGTCTATATCCTAAGGCTAAGTATTGTATAATTCTTCAATTATTTATATATTTCAGGATCAAATTAATTCACTTATCTAGAAACCACGTATAAATTCAACTGTACCATTTTGTCATGACTCATGATCCAATTTTACAAAAGAATGTTCGGGTCAATTTTGACTTGAGAGTCAATATGTCATGACATTGTTATACACGCAAATTCTATACAGAACTTAAAATATCGCTATGCCAATCAGATATTAGACAAATACTTCGACGTTGTTTGACAACATGCTCCTTCAAGTGGTTCAAAAATAATGTCCACGTCTCTTGCCCTTCATTGGCACAAATAGCAAATGCTAAGGGAAATATACTTCCATTAGCATCTACTGCAACGACGATCAACAACTTAATATCATACTTTTCATAGACATGAGTGTCGTCTAGGGATATTACCGACCGACAATGCACAAAACCATCAATGTCTGGTTAAATGCCCAGAACACATATCTGAATATGTATTCTGGTATTCCCGGACTCCGCTCAAACTTCCATTCAATAATAGTCCCGGGGGTTAAAGTGTTGCAATGCAGCCATGTACCTGGGTAAAGGGGCAAAAGACTTATCCCATTTACCATAAACAATTTCAAACGCAAGTTTACGCCCGAGAAATGCCTTTCTTTTGGTAATGGTACATCCATATACTTGGTGGACAGATGTTATATACTCTTTGATTTTGTACCTTATGGACGCTTCAATGTGTGGAATCAAGACGAGATAAATCAAATCAACATTCAAGTTAAATGATTCCCATTAAATGTGTTCATTTCACAATTATGGGTGCTAATGTATTTCCCCACAATCCACAAATTTGTTTTTAACTTTCTCACACGCAGCATCCAATTACAACCTTGAAACCATCTACGACAAACAACCTTGTATACTTCCGGAGATGACTCATGAACCGCGATCTCACGACACTCTTTTATGTTATACATTCGCACCGCCCTGCTTAGGCGCGCTTTATCAGCAAAAAGCATGCCCTTTGACAACACCGTTGCTCTAGATTCATCCCACATTGTTGTCCGAATTTCGTCAAGATCCCTTGTGAGGGCATCGACATCCGGCATACTTGGCAACTGATCAAGGTAGGGAATCACCCTTGAATGAAACGACACATGTGATTTATACGCTCTTGGTCTAACAGGAGGTGGAGCATGCTCCCTCGTCAAATCAGGTTTATCATTCTCGTCCTCATCATCATCACCCTCATCAGAGAAGGGTGTGTCATCTCCAGACTCATCAGCATTGTTGTCATAATCACTATTATCTTCCTGACTCTGCTCATCTGCCAAATCCCGATTAATTATGTCGTCTTCGGGCAATTGAGTAAGGACAAGACCTTCAAGTTGCTCGTTTTCACTGCACAACCAATAAAATAATGAGTTTCTAAAATTCATCCAAACTTTACATAAAAACTTTATCACTTAACTTACAAATTAAAATGTGTTGATATCACATGATGTGCATTATCTTGTTGCTGATGATTCTCGAATGGATTATCATGATCCAGCACACCAAAACTAGGCATATTCCAACTGTCTGTTGGTTCATAACTTGTAAAATTCATATCTGGCCGGTACCCCCTGTGGAATATATGAGTTTTAATACAAATTCAATACATAAAATTAAACATCGTAGCACAAAGGAAAATTGAAGTTTACCACTCGGCTTTTGGATTATGTAAACTTGGGGATAAATTATGTCCTCGCTTCTCATTCGCCCGTAGTGATAAGTTTAGATCTGGCCAAACTCTTTCACCCGGAACCTGTTCGGATAAAACTTCTCCAAAAAAACCACCCGATGATTGAGGGATATCCCTATTTTGCGGAACCTCATTATTGCGAACGTCTTCAACTTTGACGTACATTTCCAACATTTTTATCACAAAGAAGTTCGCGGTGTTCATTCAGAGTCCTCAAAAAATCTGTCAAAGTTTCATCTTCTTCGATGTTAAACTCAGCATAACAAGCAATCCCTTGCGGAGTAACAGAATAGGGATATCTTCCGGTTACTTTAATATTAACCAAACGTTTGCTCACACTCATTTTTTTTTTTGCATAACAACGATACCAATCTATTGTACTCCATTGTAAGTGGAAACTTAACATGACATTGTAGAGAACTATAGCATACTAAGTTATTCTCCACCACAAACTCATCCCCCTCCCCCCAATATAATGAAATCCTAATTTTTCGCTCTTCGGACATTATGACAAAATGCAAAATATCTTAACGAACAAATATTTCGGAAGATCTGAAGGATCCTGAATAGATTTCTACCAAATTATGTAACTCATTAAATAAGAAAAAATCAATCAGGGGGTACAATCATTTCATGTATAGCGCATGCATAATAAACGCTATATATATATAGCGCGTATACTGCATAATAAACGCTATATTAAAAAAAGCACTTCTCAAAATAAGTTGATTTTTGCAGCTTTGCCAAACAAGCTATTAGTGTACAAAAAAAATCTTAAGAATCATTTAGAAATCTTACTATACACTAGTACAATTATTGTTATTTCTATTAAATTTTTTATTTACCAAAACAAGGTTGACGTTGTAAAATAGATTTGTCACTTTAAGTGCTATTACTCAGTATTCACTCCGGCAAGATTTAATAATAGATTATTGCATAACTTATAGACATATTATTTATGCGGAAGATTAAAATCGTAATCAAACACTCAACTAGTGATGCAGCGGTTAATTCCAGAACTAAAAGTCATACAGAATTTTACGTCAGAATTAGTACTTGAGGAAAGAGCTCCTATGATAAGTAACAATTTGAATAGTAGAAGAAAATTAAGTTTTGGAATTCCATCTCTAGTTGGATGTTATGATTCGAAAAAATGTGGTGCGAAAATCATCTTTTTCGACTTGGTCAAATTCAAGGGAGGGTGATCTTTAGGACCCAAACTTTCGATCTTTCTTTTGTATCAAGAGTATGTTGGGAGGCCAATGACATGAATTCGATCGAGAGGCTATGCTTATGCCTCTTTTTATTGATAGGATTCCCACCATTAATGATCCTAAAAAATATATTACGTTTTATTTACCAATCTCATGTCTAATATTTTATTGATCTCCCATGAGAAGTCGATAAAATTACATTTATGGAATATAAGACCAATCTGCCCCGTGAAGTACACAAATACCTTCAAAGTGGATTGTCTTGACTTTTTGTTCCCGCTTGTTCCAGGGACAGAACTTCAAGTTTAACAAGTGTTGGTCCTCGCTTGCCTCATGGGTAGGGGCGAAGCTACGTTCCTCCAAGGGTGGTCAACTGACCACCCTTCGCCGGAAAATTATACTCCGTATAAGGTAAAATATTACCTGTTATTGATTAAAAATAGACTTTGAACACCCTTACATAGCCCACTGGCAAAGGTTTGAACACCCTTGTTGAATTTTCTGACTTTGCCACTGCTCATGGGCAACACTTTTTAACTTTTGACCTTGAAGTTCTGCCCATGGGAGCAAGCGAGGGTCAAAAGTTAAAGACTACCCAAAAAAATGTCATACTTCTGCAATTTTTTATTTTTTATTTTTATTTTTGGTACAGAAAACTAAGTGAACCATTACTAATATATTTGCCTATTTGGATTCAAAAGGTAAAATACGGAAACGAGACCTACCCTATCTTGACGGCAGGTGACTTTAGGTGTATGTCATTGAGAATTTTTTATTCTGCGTTTCGAAAACAGAACACCCTACGAGATCATACTTACTGCTATAACTTTGTAACTATATCAGTTTTAATACCATTACCAAACGAACAAGATTTGAGTATTATAATAAACCCTCAACTCATTTTAGTTCTATGACCCAAAAGAAAATACTATATTGAATGATAGCTTTAAGATTTGGAACTTCCTTGCAAATAACTTGCGGTTTGTATCAAGAAATCTTACCTTTGAAGAAAGGAAAACGAAAGGAACCACTTTTCCTCTGGCATACATCAACTTGGTTTGCTTATGGCTCCTAAGAAAGACATCTTCTTATCTGTAGGGAATAGGAATAGAATCACAGGAGAAAAAATAAATAAAAGAGAGAATACAGATCAAGGGCAGGAAGCCCTCATATATACATAAATAATGATTTTCAGTAACATTTGTGGTGACTAAAGAAGAGAGAAATGAAATTCTTGTTGCAGCTTCCCTGCTGTTCGTGTTTCTGCTTCATTAAGCAGAAAAAAGGAAAGTCGAAGGAGAAGGAACCGAAGGAAAATTGAAAGAGCTGTTCAGTTCAGGAGCATTTTACAGGACCTTGGTTGGAGGATAGCATAGATTGAGCACAGGATTTACGTCACCCATTCTTTTCTTTCTCTAACAAGAAGGTCAAGGTCGAGCTTTCAATCATCATGATAGTACCGTGCAAAATGTAATACTCTGGGAAATGTCATGACATTTAATGATAACTCTGATTATAAAAGCTTTAACTGGTCTTCTTGCTTGTATCTTCATCTCTAGGTGCTAAGCCTATTTCCTCCATTTGATGTTCAACAGAAACAAACCCAGTCTCTGCTAGAAACCTAAAGAAGAAAAAAACTATGCATTAAATCTTTGCGGTAAATTCAACTATTGTCATGTGATTGAAGAATATAATTGTTCATAGGAGTAAGTGAAACTTAAATTTAGTAACAATGCAAAAAGCTGGATTCTATGATGAATAAGTAAGCAGTTTTACCCACTGTGGGCAAAAGCAGGCCTGCCACCAACCAGCAACTGCAGAAAGAGGGGAAAAGAGAGAGAGATAGTGGTTTCTCTAACTCTAAACTACCATGAAAAGTTGACAGTTAATTTATAGGCAAAATTATGATAAACATTTTCTTGTAATGACTCAATGAGTTACTAATAAAAAAAAAGGGTAATGACCAAATGATTTCCACAACTTGTTTTAACAACAAGAAATCGCAGAGAGCGAGTGGCACACGGTTCGAAACTCGTTGAATGATGGGTCCCGCCGCTCTACCTTTCTCAACTTAAATACTAGACTCTTGTCTAATGTAGGGTTCGAATTCATGATATGCGCCTAACCCACGTGTCACATGTTGTGCTCTTACCACTAGAACAAAGCCCCGGGGGGCCAAATGGGATCCAGGAGTGGAAGAAGCAAAATACTCATCCAAAATACCACACATGATTTTAGATGGCTCCACACTGGGACGAGTGAGGGTAGCACAACCTTCACAACAATTTTCTTTGACGAGTTGTGACAACGTGAAACAATTTGGATTCAACAAACTACAAGATGGCAGAATGTAAACTTAGCTACTTGATCAGCTACTGACCTAGATTTGTAAAATAAGAGCTGAAAGTCAAACAATTATTCAATCTTAACTTAGAGGTTTGTCCTTTACTTGCATTTACAACAATCAGAATGCATTTTCACCTCATACTCAATCAACATATCAGATTCATATCCAATATCGGAAACAAGGCAAGTTATCTCCCCTTCTCACCATTAAGCAGAGGATTGATCAGAAGATTCTTAGATTTCAAAATTGAAAATTTCAATAATAGAACATTAAAGTTTCTACTTTCTACAAAAGAATATCAAGTCAGAAAAGATTTTCTAGTCCAAAAATTTTACTACTACACTACGCAACAAGGTCAAACACGCATTAATGAACAATCTATTAACAGACAACAAGACCATGTCAGCTAACAAACAACGTTTAGTTTCTCCATAGTACTTTTGACTTTCCCAGTTAATATTTGTGTCTCTGCATTTAGTAACAGCAGATGATTCACGGAGTCAAATCACCTCCGTAATAATGGGTTATTTATTTATTTATAAAAATCCTTTAATCTAGCAATGCAAGTTTAGGTAACAAATTCCAAGTGCATTCACATGTAGGCAAAAGTAACAATACAAAAATAGAGCTCAAATGTCAACATTGAACGATAAAAGCTGAAACACACCTGCTAAGAAGTACGAAGAGGGTTCCAGTTATTAAAAAGAGGAAGGCAACATGGAGAGTCAAAGACAAGTCACTTGAGGAAAAAGCCAAGCCCAACATAACAGCAAGACACAAACCCAGCATCAAAAATGACATCTTTAGCGTATTCCAAGTAGGAGCCTGAATCCAAAGGCAAAAAAACAGTAACTTGAATCAATGAATTTAAAGTTTAATTGAATTGTAAATAAAAGAACAAGAACAATGAGGAGAAGGGGGAAATTATACAGACGTTGACTCCTGAAGCCAAAGCTCCAACTAATACTGCTTGTGCTGATGATACCTCTTCTCTACTTGATTCTTTCGACTCCATTTTTTGTGATTTTGAGAGATGGGATCTAATTGTGATTTTTTTCTTAACCTCCAAAAACAGGAAGAAAATAATGAGGAAGATTTGGGAATTGTGATACCCAGTAAATTGGATCAGCTACACTTGGGCCCAAACTAAGTCAGGCCCATTACAGTTATTTTTTGAAGGATTAATCCAAATAGCCGCCTACGGTGAGATATAATATATGCATAATTTATGAATTATATGTATATAATTGGGTATAATCAATGTATAAGTTATGTATATGACTAGAAAGAGTAAACAATAAATATGACCAACTATTTGTGCAAAGATCTTATTTTTTGACTTCTTAACTAAAAAAAAAAGATGAAAACAAAAGAAGAGAAAGATAAATTACATGCTTTGTTTTTGGACATGAATTTTATTTGGAAAAAAAAATTTAAGCGTTCTAGGGAAACTCTTTATTTTACTTGAAATAGTCCTCACATAATTTTGTTTAACTAAAAATTCTTTATTTTAAATTGAAGTAATATTTCAAGTGATATTTTAAAAGGCTTTCTTGGGACTCGTCACGGGGTTCATCTCGAGGTGAGGCACTATTAAAATGCACTAAGTCTCACGTGTGGGGTTTAGTTCTGAGACTTGCGCCCAAAGTGCCCAAGATACGCCTAACGCTCATCACTCGGAACTCGCCTACCAATTCCTAATGCTGTCATGCGTCAAATTTCCTAATTAGCACTGTTGACCCTAAAACATTTTTAAAAAAATAAAAGATTAAAGTGGGGGTATTATCACTTTTAGCCCATGCCAGAAACTATTTACATCTGATAGCCGAAAAAATGTATAAAACTTGTATAATTTTTGTATATATCATACAGAATATATATATATATATACAAAATATATAAATTTTATACATTGTTTCGGCTATTATTTTTACAGTGGCTATACAATGTCATTTTTCTATTAAAGTTCTATTCATCTATAGCAATATGAAGATCAAGAGTAACTCAAAATAATTAGTCAAAGTATTGCATATTTACTAATTGAGAACATTGAAGATTGAATATCATTTGAATAGCGAAAATTTATATTTTTTCTATTATAAACAATTATATATTTGCTCATAAAGAGCAATAGTTAAATTACAAAATTGATGAAGTTTACTAATTATTAACTATTAGAGAGATAAATTGTGTAGTTTAATAATATTTTTTAAAATATTATGATTTTTTAATCGTTTGAAAGATAAGATGTTATAGTTAATTTTTATCTCATAGTAACTTTAACACTATTTCATTATTCATATTTATAAAAATTTCTAGTATTTTATTTGCTTTGAGTTTTTTTTTTAATTTAAGTTAAACTTTTAATGAATTTTATATATTTTTTGTGGTTATTATGCTATTTTTTTAATTTATAAATTAAAAAAATTAAAGATACATGGGGCTTGCGCCCAACGTCCCAGGACTCATGCCTCGTCCCACGTTAAGTAAAACGCCCTGCTTTAGTTTAGTAAACTTTGAGAGATCGATTCAATTGATTTTATAAAATTTCTAACAACCATACGTTGTCAACTTCCAAAATACACTTGTTCAATCTCAGTTAAAAATAAAATATAGATTATCGCATAACTTATGCAAATATTAACCATGCAAAAAAGAAAAATGGAACCAAACGTTGTATTAAACGATGAAGCTTAATGTGGATATTATTTTTTTTCCCATGCTATCAAGCAAATGTCACCTAATTATTCGTCCTATCTTTGTTTCGATAAAAGACTAACCGCATGTAGTGATTAGTGCAATTCGTAATAAGTTTTTCTAAAATACCAAATCGAACCTAATAATATATATCTAATAGAGTATGTTACTATGTTACGTTCAAAGATTCAAAGAATTTTCTTAGGCATTGTTTTTGTTTTGTTTTGGTTAAAATACTATGTTAGCCCCAAGCCAAGGAAGAGGAAACACGTATATGAATAATTTGGATACAGGGAGAAATATTTTTTTTATTAACCTGATGCTTAATTAATAAAAAATTATAATAATTACATGGGTGGTGCCATAGAGGAGCTGTCCAGTTGAACATCATTGTTTGGAACAGTAGTAGTTATATTACAAACCAAAGTTTTTCTAAAAAGTAGTTCCTAGGATGTTTGCCCATAATGCTTCATTGGAAAACACCGGAGAAACTTTCAAAATCCGAGTGTTGTCAAAAATTCTTTTCTTTGCTCCTTCCGTAGGCAGTAGGTCCGCCACACGATTATACTCTCTGAAGCTATGTCAGATGGATGAGTTCCCCAGCTAAGTCATCAATGACCTGCATTCACAAACAAAGTTATCGTAAAGAATATGACCATGTTTTAACATTATAATGATCTCTGTTGAGTCAGTGTTGATCACAAGGGGAGTCAGATTGCGTTCCCTTACTAGCTTTAGTCCTTCTCTCGGTGCTAGCAGTTCTGCAAGATTATTTGTTATGGTTGGGTAGCCCCTCATATAACCCATAACCTAGTTTCCTGAGTTATTCCTAAATACTCCCCCTTGCCCCCTGACCTTGGGTTACCCATGGAGGAGCCATCCGTGTTGAGTTTGAAGTAACCTCTATCAGGGGGCTCCCAGTGATGGTGGCCGGTCCAATCCTTGTGAGGTTTATTCCTAGCTAGCAGATGAAATTCAGTAGCTTGTGAAATGACAACTTTGGGTTGGACTTGTTCCTTCCTCTTATTGAACATGTTGTTGTTTCTTGTAAGCCAAATATTCCAGAAGCAGAAGGGCAGCAAGAAATGCCATTCTAGGAGGTGATTAAAGGGTTTGGCCTTTAGTTTGTTCCATGTTGTATTCCAGGTATCATGACTTAAATGTAAGTGCATGAGTTGGTCATTTGCATAGGTACAAATGTTGTTCCAGAAAGATTTGGCATTGGGATAGAGGAAGAAGATATGGTCTATGGTTTCCTCAGTTGTATTGCACACTTGACAAGTAAAATTTATTTGTAGGCCAATATTGTTTAGATACTTGTTGGTGGGCAGTCTGTTGTGAGTTAGAATACATGTGAAGAATTTGATCTTGTTGGGTGTTTCCAGCTTTCAAATCCAGCTAAAAGATGGGCTATTCCCTGAGTGTGTACTCCACTGGGGTTCAACATAGAGTAAGATATTTTGGATGAGAAGAGTCCATTTCTAGTAGGACCCCATATGAGTTTATCCTCTTTGACAGGGTTCAGGCTGGGAATAGAGTTGGTGATGGTGATAGCCAATTAGTCAGGGAGAGGAAATGAAAGTGAGCTTAAGTTTCTATTCTCATTATTGAATATAGAGGATACTTTTATGTCACCTTCCACAATTGTCTTGGGGCCATTGATGATGGAATCAATTGGTTCCATGTTAGGAATCCAGGAGTCAGTGAGGAAGTTCACCCTATTACCATACAATCCACCTAGAAGCTTTGTTGCAGATTTTTCAGCTATCTAAGAAGCATTGTCATGTTCTGGATGCTAGTTTTCTCTAGTTCCTACTATGTGTATAGTGCTTTGCAATTAGAGTTCTAGCCCACAAAGAGTCAGGCTTGTGAAAGAGTCTCCACTCTAGGCCTGAGTGGAAAGCCTTATTCTTTAGCTCAGATTTTTGGATACCCAGTCCACCATGAGGCTTGGGTTTAGTTATAACCTCCCAGCTTAGTAGATGCATCTTTTTTTTTCTAAGTTGTGATACCCCATATGAAGCCCCTTAGGATTTTATTGATCTTTTTGTAAGTGGGCATGGGTAATTTAATGTACTGCATCACATGGCTGGGGATGCTAGCAATGCTGGTTTTTGCTAATATTGTACGCCCTGCCATGTTCAACAATCTGGTTTTTCAGTCTGCTAGCTTTGAGTGCATGTTATCAGTGATGAATTGGTATGGTGTGTCTCTTGTAGAAGATGGGAAAATCAAGGTATTTGCCAAAGGTGGTAGGGGGTTTAATGCCAAGGATACTGGTATACGATTCAATGTTCTCTATGGATGTGTTTTTGGAATAGATTACCTTGGACTTAGACATATTAAATTTCTGACCAGAGACCAAATTGAAAGAGTCCAAAGTTCTGATGATGGAGTGGTAGTTATTTATGTTGGCTCTAGCAAATAGTGTGAGATCATCAGTAAAGAACATGTGGGAGATCCTAGGGCAGTTATACTGGTGGAGATAGGGCTCCAATTTAGAAGGTATACTTCATGATCAATCTGTCTGGATAGCCTATCCATACATATTATGAAGATGTAGGGAGACATAGGGTCCCCCTGCCTGATACCTCTAGAAGTTAGGAATGGTTCAGTCTTGTTGCCGTTTAGGAGGATGGAGATTGAAGCTGATATGATGCATGGCATAATAGAATTGATAAGGCTTACTGGTAGGTTGATGTTGTTAAAATAGAAAATGTATTCTTAGACAATGATGGCATTATCAGAAGCTCTCCTATTTGAGAGGAATCTTTCCTGACTGGGGCCAATGATGGTGCTAAGATGGGGTTTGAGCCAATGGACAATAATTTTGGTGACTAGCTTATACATGGTGTTACAGAGCCCTATATGTCTAAAGTTCCTAAGCATGGTAGCATTGGAACATTTGTGTATGAGGCAGAGGAAGGTTGAGTTCACCTCAGGTGGCATTTCATTTGTGGAGAAGACTTTGAAGCAGAAGGTGGTGACATAATGAGAAACAAAGTGCCAGTATTTCTGGTAGAAGATAGGGTGAAGCCCATTAGGACTAGGTGCTTTTGTGGCCTTGAAGGAATAAAGGGCATTTGTGATCTCACTTGGTCTCAGTTATTGCTTGAGACTAAGGGATGCTTCATCATAGAGGGTGTTGAAACCATGTGTTGTTTGGGTGCCATGGAGGGTGGTGTGGGTATGGTTTGTGGTGTAAATATTTTTGAAGTAAACTTGCACTATTTCCTTATTACCCTCTTAGTCATGGGTCCAGTTGCCCACCTCATCATTGAGGGATAAGATTGTATTATTTCTTCTCTTGTTTATAGTCGATGTGTGGAAGAACCTGGTATTAGTATCTCCATCACAGAGTCAGTTGATTCTGGCTTTCAACTTCCAAAAGTCCTCCTCACATCTGAGGATGTTTGAGTACTCCTTTTGGAGGTGTGTGTCTAAATTTTGGAGAAATCTGCTGAAGGGGAATTGAGGGAATTTCTGGATGCCAACCAATCTGGACATGATATGTTTCTTCCTATGAAATGTGTTACCAAAGACTTCTTTATTCCATGGAATTCACAGGTGGCATGGGCCAATTTATCATTGTTGGAGAAACTTTGGTGAATGATTAGTGGTAGATCAGGGTGGCCATACCACATAGTTTCAAACCTAAAAGGCCTATTGTGGTTGGTCTGGACATTGTAGAGAGAGATAAGCAAAGGGCAATGATCTGAGTAGGTCCTAGGAAGGTGGGAGACACTGGCATTTGGGTACATCTCAATCAAGTCACTAGTGGCTAAGCATCTGTCTAGTCTTTCCAAGATGGGGCTATGTCTGTTAGAGTATCTTTTATTATTCCAAGTGTATTTATTGCCTTTGAAACCTAGGTCGATTAAGTTACACTTATTGATACAATTCCAAAAGTGGTTTGCTCTAGTAGCACTAATTCTATTACCACCAAATTTGTCCCTGGCTTTTAGGACTTCATTGAAGTCACCTCTACTAGCCAACTGCCCTTAAACACAGATGTTATATCTACCAAATGGTCTCATAGTTTAATCCTATCACTAAGGGTATTGTTAGAATATATTGCACTAAAAAGAAAAAAGTTGGGGGTGGGGGGTACCTTGACCATGATATGGATACCCTGAGGAGTAGTGGACACCTCTTCAAGCTTGATAAGGTCATCCTTCCACATGACCACTATACCACCGGATTGACCATTGGCAGGGGATTGGAACTGGGCACTAAATTGCAGCTCAGTGGTTAGGTGTTTTTGGTCAGCCATACGAGTCTCAAGGAGGACTAGAACTACAGGGTTGTGGAGTTTGATCGTGGTGGATCAGTGCCTCTTAAACTCGGCACTATTGGCACCCCTAGCAATCCATATGATGAAGTTCATCAAAAGCTTCTGTTGGTGTGGTGTCTTCATCTTGACACCCTTCCCCTTCCCTTTGGTTAGTGCTCTCTGACTATCCCTCCCTAGTGATGGCCGTAGCAGATCCATTGAATGCTCTAAGTTTGGCAATGGGGGCACTTGGAGTTCAAGGCTGCAACTTGACAGCTTTTTTGGGTAGAGTGTAATAAGCATTTCGCTGAGATGCCTTTGAACTCTATCACTTAGATCTTTTCCAATAGTATGATTATTGTTTTTGGCAACCCTAGGTTTTCTTGGGTTTCCTCCAGTTCCAGATTAGACTCTTTAAGAAAGTCCAGTTTCTGATGGAGTACGAATTTTGGGCCCTCCGGCGGGGCCATTGGAACTGGAGCTACTGATTGGGATATCACCGGCTCCAGTTTCCGGTGGATTATCTGCACTGATATTTAGGGAAAAGGGCATTGTCTGGCACACCTGGCTCATTAGCAAGTTGAACTCCTCCGTTGACAAGTTTCTTGCCCCGCTCGAGTATTGGGCTTGGAAGAGTGTGGTTAGCCATAGTTGGTGGCCAAAGCTCGCTAAGCCGTGGTTTAAGACCCGCCGTTATGGACTGGGCTAGGAAGAGAGGGTCATGCACATGGATCGATACTGGAACTGAGCCTATCTTCAGGCTTTGCCCCTGCATAGCCATCTCTAGCCACAATCCCGGTGAGTGATTTGGTGGGAGAGGTGAGAAGATCAGTGTAAATGGTGGAATGGGTTCTTCCTCCATTTTTTCTTGATTTGTTGTTTGTTGTTTGTTGTTGGGTCATTGTTAGTAGGGGTGTTCAAAACCGAACCGAAACCGAAACCAAAAACCGAACCAAAACCGAAGCTTAATGGCTTATTGGTATCGGGTTAACGGTTTAACGGATGGGGAACGGATTGAAGTTTTTTTTATTAACGGCTTATCGGTTTGGGGGCGGATTATTCAATTTTCTTAACGGATTATCCGTTAAGAATATATATATATATATATATATATATATTAAATATCAAAAACCTTCCACTTCTTTCAGTACTTTATCTCTAAGTTCTAACGCCTAATTCATAAATAATCAGAACCCTAACGCCTAAACTTCAACCACCAGCCACCAACAGAATTATGGTTCTCTTTATTCGACTATAATTCAACCAGCTTTAGTAGAAATTCAACCAGCACTCCAGCAGCCACCCGCAGTACTCTATCTCGTCGATTTCCAGGATTTCCAGCACTCTAACTTAGTGCCCTAGTATGAAGAGCAAGCTCATATTTTTGCTTTTTAAAATTGTAAATATGGATCCAGCATAGCCTTTGTATTAATTATTAATATATTGTTAATGAACAAGAAACAAAGGGAAGGACTACACGTTTATTGTAATTTTACTTCGTTTGTGCTATGAATAAATTAATAAAAGCTTAGATACCATTATATTTAATGAGCTAAACTACTGAAATTGTTCCTTTGCATCTAAACCCAGGCAATCACATAGTTATCTCAATGAAATTTGATATCCTTGTATGATCCATGTTAAAGCTAGCAAGAGTTACAGTGACATATCCATTAGAACTACTTGTTCCTTAATTACATCATATCATAGTCTGCTTTGGGATGTAATGTAGACTACAATGTGTTCTGCTTTTTTTACTCTATACCACATGACACACTACATCATTCTTATGTAGGCGTTAACACACATGTATGTCTGGACTCAATGTGTAATTTTCTATTCTGAATTTGTATGCTAGGCGGTCAACAAACAATTAATGCACGCAATATAGATTGAATTAGGCCGATAAACCGTCCGATAACCGCCCGATAAGAGCTAAACCGATACCAATCCGCCCGATATCTTATCGGGTGGCTAGCGGATTAATACATTTAAAATTCGATAACCGTTAAGCCAAACCATTAAGAGTACTTAACCGCCCAATCCACCCGATAAGCAGCCCTAATTGTTAGTATCGGATTTGGGGGTTGTTTTAGTGGAAAATTTATTATTTTCCTTGATTTCATTAGTGTTGGGAGATTTCTTCTGATGCGGGAGTCTGCTTGATGAGAAGACTGGTGTCACTTCATCTAATGTATAGTGATTATTACTTGTTGCAGATGGCCGATTTGGTAAAGATTTGGGGCTAAACTGAGGGATGGATTTGGTAGAGACAGTGGGAGGAGAGGAATAACTATTGGGGGGGGGGGGAGGGTGGAGTGTAAGTGTGGTGTGCGTGTGTGTTGGCATGTGTGATATTCAAGGGTCCCTCTTTGGGCCACTTTCCCATTGTGGACTCCATTTTTCGAATTTTTGGTTTGGGTACTGGAGGGGAGATCTTTCTTGGGTTGGGTAATAGAAACTGTGGGTTGGGAATGATTTGGATATTTTTTTGTTTGGGGTTGTGTCAGTGGGATAAGTGGAAAATTAAAGGGGGTGGGGTGTGTAATTTGTCAATCTTTAGCTTACTTTGTTGATTCCTAAGCCCCTTATCTATAGAATGCATAGATGATAATGAAATGTTTGAGTGTTATGAATTTACATGTAGTAGCATCAAACATTTTTACCTGGATCCCTTTAGCTTCTGTGATTGGTTCTTGACGTATGGGGTTGTTGAGCCTTTGTTGTCGGGCCTGGCCCAGAATCAGCGTGAGTCTGATGTGGACTTAATTGAGTCCATGTTTAATTGCACCGGGGAGGAAATTTGATTCCCATCTGTGCACTGTTAGGAAGTGCCCAAAAACAAACCATGGCCCACCATGAAGAGCCTTGATTATGCTCTCTTCCAAATTGAACTTAACAGTGAAAAATTCCCATCCTAGGTCAATTAGGATGAGATTTTCCTCTGGCTTCCACAGCTAATTTAGTTTAGCTTTGAGTGTTAGGTGTGGGATTCTTCTCACGAAAAGTTTAACAATGACAGAGAAGTGTCGGGGGGTACAATCTTGATTTATCTTCTTGAGTTAGAGCAATGGGATCATTCATTGTTGGTGTTTCTGATAATGTGTCATTTGGGACCTACTTGTGGTGGTTAATCTCTTGTCCTATAGTACCTCTTTGAAGGATTGATTGGGGGGAGGGGGGGGGGGGTTAGATCCTCCATCATTGGGTCTCCTGTAGTAGGGGGCTTATATGGTGGTTCCGGTGGAATGAGGTGCGAAGTTTGCATGGAATTGGGTGGTGATGAGGTTCAAATGTGAGAAAGACATTTTACTATACAAATGAGATGATAATATTCAAGTATATGATTTAATGACATTTTGTTTGTTACTTGAAAATTGTTAAGATATGGATAAAGTTAAAAGGTATCATTCATTCTTTGAATAGTTTGCTAGTTTTTTTAAATAACTTTTAGAAAACATGATGAAATTTTGGGCCAATCGCGTAAAAAACAAACTAGAGGAATATCGATTTTTAACCGCTCTAAAAAATAATAGTCGATAATTTTTTTTGTACATACATGTATTATATACAAAAAATATACATATTTTATACGTTTTTTGGCTAGCGAATGCAATTAGTTCCAGCCGACTGAATAGTTTTGTAGTTTACCCAAAAAACTGCTCCTATTTCTTTACCCATTTAACGCCTTTTTTGGGGGTCCTTTTTTGTTTAAATTGAAAACGGAAAAGGGCCTTAATTGCCCCTGAACTATCAGATTTGGTAAAAAAATTGTCCCTCATCCACCTATTGATCTAAATATAACCTTCACGTTAATGTTCTGGCTCACAACTTCCCCTATAGTTAACAAACAACACAAATCTTCTTAAAAATTGAAGTTATTTTTAATGACGTGGCATTATACTATTTGTTGATTTAAAATCCACCCAAAATTATTTCCAACCCACCCATTCTACCCGACCCATCAGATTAAACCTAACATAGTCGATGATTTTTATACCCAAGAACCATCTCCTCATAAAATACAACTAATACTCCTTTTTCCTCTGTAAATTCGGGTTCTTTTTACTTTTCCCTCTTCCAAGTATGAAAATTAGAGTTCTTAGATTTTCTCCATCTTGTTTTAGCTTAAAAATATCGGAATCTTCTTCTGCTTCTTCTCGTAACCAAGGTGACATCCGTACATGTTATTGCAGATTGATTGCCAACCATTTTACTACTACGACATCTTTGAATGGTGGTTGTTGTGATGACCCGCATCTAGAGCTTTAACCCCTAGATTCTGTATTTCAAAACCTCGAATAGCTCCTTTTAGCCTTCCTCAATTTACGTGCGCAGTCCATGTCTTTTTCCGGTAGGCTTTTATGTGAAAAACTGATTAAAATGTTAATTTGTGCATTAAAAAAATCATTTGAGTTGACTTCGGTCATCGGTTTTAGCAAACAAACCCGGATCTATATTTAAACGATCTCGGTGGGTCCGTATCGTGATTTGAGACTTGGACATATGTCCGGAATCAAATTTTGAGGTCCCTAGGTCGAGTTATCGCAATTTTGCTAAAAAAAATAAAACTTAAAGGTTTAGAGAACTTATGAATTTGACCGAAGTTTGACTTTGTTACTACCGGATCCGGATTCTGGTTCCAGATCTTGGTATAGGTTCTTTAATATATTTATGATTTGTCTGCAAAATTTGATGCAAAACGGAGTTGATTTGACGTGATTCGAACCTTCCGGATGTTAAAATGAAAATTCTTAAGTTCATTGAAAATTTCATTGGTTTTGGTATCCGATTCGTAGTTGTAGGTGTTATTTTGGTTTTTTGATCGCAAGAGTGACTTCGTATGATATTTTTGGACTTGTGTGCATGTTTGGTTTGGAGCCTCGAGGGCTCGGGTGAGTTTCGGATAGGCTACGAGGTGAATTTGGACTTAAAATCATAGTTGATGCCTTTTTGCTTCTAGTTTCTATTGCAGATCACATTTGCGAGTCTCGCATTTGCGAAGAAGACTTTGTGTTTACGATAATAGCAGAGGTGTGGGTTGTTTTGCATTTGCGAAGAAAATCTCGCATTTGCGGGGTTCGCAATTGCGAACCCTCGGTCACAATTGCGACATCTGCGCCTGGTCAAAAGCTGAGTTAGGCGGGATTTTGATTCATTCTTTCAAATTTTCAACCCTAAAAACCTTAGAGGTGATTTTTCCATGAGCTTTTATTCCTCAATTCTTTGGTAAGTGACTCTAACCTGCCTTCTTTCAATTACCCACTACATTTCATAAGATTTCAACCTTAAATCTAAGATTTTCATGGTAGAAATTGGGGATTTAGGTAGAATTAAGGATTTTTGTAAAATTGGAATTTAGACCTTGAATTGAGGTTGGATTTCAAAACAAATTACATAAACGGGCTCGGGGGTGAATGGGTAATCGGGTTTTGGTTTGAATTTTGGGGTTTGACCAAGCAAGTCTGGGGTTGACTTTTGTTGACTTTTCCAATAATGACCTAAATTGAACACTTTCATTCATGGGTATCCTAAGGCTTATTTTGAATCGTTTGGTTAATAATTTGCTAGATTTGGTTGGTACGGAGGCTTGTTCGAAAGGCAAGGCCGTGGTTGGACTTTGAGTCGATTGTGGAGTAAGGTAAGTATCGTGGTTAATCTTGACTTGAGGGATTATGACTTGTTTGCTTATTTGCTATGTGTTTAAATGTGTGAGTACAACGTATATGTGAGGTGACGAGTACTTATGCATTATTATTGTTGGGTTAAAGTATACGGGTGAGACTTGTTTCCTTGTAATTTATTGTCTTCTTTGATTATGATATCCATGCTTAGACTAGTTTATTACTTAATTGATCGCTCTTTCTGCATTTATGAACTATTTGTGATGATTGAGTAATTTTAGAAGTTGAGGTTCGGTATTTTGGAACTATTGTTGACGTAAAGTTTATTCTTGCTTATTCTATCTACCAAATGTTTATATTCATTGCTACATGGTAAGGGAGAGTGTTAAAGCACGAAGGGTGATGTCGTGCCATTTATTGCTTAATTTACTGATTAATATATGGTGAGAAGGAGAGTTAAATCACGAAGGGTGATGTCGTTCCATTATTATGGTAAGGTTGAAAGTAAAAGCACGAAGGTGATGCTGTGCCATAATTATTATTTCATGGTGAGGTTGAGAGTAAAAGCACGATGGGTGATGCTGTGCCATCTTTATTCATTATGTTTATCCATTTTCATTGGTTGATGGTTTATTTGACTATCTCATATTGTCATTTCCTGTTGTAGTTACCATATCTTGTACCCCCTTTCGCATGTCCCCTCCCAATCGTACATGTTTAATCTCTATTTATTGTTATATTGCACGTATATCTTCGTTTGTACATGTTTAATTGCGTGGGTGTCCTTTCATAGCCTCATCACTACCTCGTCGAGGTTAGGCTAGACACTTACGGAGTACATTGGGTCGGTTGTACTCTTACTACTCTCTGCACTTCTTGTGCAGACTTTGGTACTAGGCCCAGCTGTACATGAGGTGCATTAGCTCGGATTGGCATATTTGGAGACTCGAAGTAGATCTACTGGCGTCCGCAGACCTTGAAGTCCCCCTCCTCTTTCCTTATATACTGTTCATTTCATTCGAAACAGTTATATTTATTTCAGACTTTATTTGTAGAACCTCTAGAAGTTCGTATCCTTGTGACTCTAGATCCATGTTGTATTTAGATATGCTTGTTATTATGCTACTTCGTACTTCATTTTAGTTTCATCTCAGTTTAATTGATTTATTTATTTAGACTGTTTTAAGAAATTGGTTTAAGAATTTTTCTAACGTTGGCTTGCCTAGCGAGTGAAATGTTAGGCGCCATCACGATCCCGAAGGTGGGAATTTCGGATCATGACAGTAGCAGATTTTACAAAATGCCATCATTATGAGACTAATGGTTGTCGTTATTGGGAATGGCACGATGAAGAACTTTCACCTCATGTGTCAATGTTTATCCACTAGTAAAAAATATCGTTAAATGCCTTTCGTCAAGAAAGGAACAACCTGAGGAAGATTGTGGATAATATGGTTGGTAGTAAAGCTGCAAATTTGAATAATGTATCATTGGAGGAGAAAGTTTCAAACTTAGAGCAGAACTTGAAATGATGGAAAAGACTTGCGAATGGTCATGGACTAATTTTGTTTTTGTAGCTGGTAGAATGAAGTATTAAAGTTGGTGGCCTCTAATGTTTTGCGATTGTTTATGAAAAATTCCCACACATCTACATATTCTTATGTTTATCTTATGTAAATTAGTTAGGTCTAGATATGATGTCCTGGTTGTATTAATGGTGGAAATTTGCAGATATTAGTTGGTTGTTTTGGTTGTTAAATGAAGGAAATCTGCAGATTTTAGTTGTTTCGATTAGTTGTTTTGGTTGGTTAATGAAGGAAATTTGGAGATTTTAGTTGTTTAGATTGGTTGTTTTGGTTGTCATATGAAAGAGATTTGCAGATTTTTGCTATGGTTTATTATAATGTAATCCATGCTCGATTAATGAACACCTTTTAGTTATCTATGGCACATTTCCTTGTTCAATGAACACCTTTTGCAGAGTAGTAGAACTGAGATTTCAACTGTTAGCTCGTATTAAATTTGAAGAGTACATTGGAGCTACAATATTGGATAAATTTTGCTCTCTAAGTAAGGATATATGCAGTGTGCAAGTGCATATCATTCTTTTTCCTAAAGAACAAATGCAGTACTCTCTTTTATAGCATGTTGCATGCCCAAAGCTAAGCATTTCTTCCATATATCAACACCTTGGTCTGGACATATGCTTCAGTGAATGGAACTCCATATGAGTCCTCATTGGACTAATGTAGATTCTTGTGTTACTGTGATACCAAATAGAAAACCACAAATTATTTCTCTTAAAAGTAGAATAAAAGTCAATTACAATTTACAAAACTTCATAATCATGCCAACATTGACATAAGGTTGAGAACCAAATTTTATGCATTGCTTTACTATCTAACCATAACCACTATTGTTGTGCTTGCAACGTTTTTCAAGGGAATGGCAGAAGCATCATTAATCAAGAGAGATTAATTCTCACTCCACTTCGTCAAAAGGGCTGACAAACACTTGTAATGAAAACCAGATGTCCCAAATTTAATAAATAGATTAATGCAATAGAGAGAAAAATAATATACAAGTTAAATGTAGAAATAAAACATCTTTTAACAAGAAGAACCTTTTTGGAGATTGACATAAGAAACTCAAGAAACACTATGATTGAAAAATCCATCATAATGGTAAAACACACAAAATTACATCTGATTTCTTATCTGTGACAGATTCATGATAGATTCAAAATAACAAAAATATGGTGTGAATCAACAACTGATTCGCCACTAAAACAACAAAAAATAAGGTTTGATCAATCAGTACATAACAGTTATCACACAAAAGTCATTGAACTAAAATAAACTACTCTACTGCTTGACCCTTTTGGTCTTCAGTTTTTTAATTCTTTTTTCATTTTCTGCTACCAACTGGCTTGCGGACATAGCTAATTTGTCTTTTCAAGTGAGCTTCTTTGGTGAAAAGGGCAGATCAATAGGCACATTGACACCATTTACATCTTCTTTGAAGCTAATCTTTCTGGTACCAATAGGTGATGCAACTTTCTTTGTTGAATCTTTGTCTTAATTTCAAATATCACCTTAGGCATCATATCCAACTCTTCATCTTCATCTTTACCTTCATATTCATCATCAGCTATTGTTGAAGGTGCAACATCTTGTTGAAGTGTGTTTGATGGTGCAACATACCTTGTTTGAAGTTTGATTGCAGATACTTTTCCTTGAACTATATTTGAAGGTCCAGCAGATTGACTGGAATGTTGAGTAGAGGTCATTCTCACTCTAGGAGTAGGCATGAAGACAAATTCTAAATTTTGACTGTGTTGGAGTACCGTTAAGGGCACATCTTGTACTGTTTGGGAATTTCCTTCACCATTAGCCTGCAAGAGTTATTCATTAGAAAACATTATGAATTAAAAAAATTTGTTAGTTAAGAAAATATACGAAAAAGATTATTACCAAAGGGTATTTTCTTCTGTTGTGACATGTTCATTGTACCACAGAACCCACATGTCATTTTAAGTCCCTTTCTTGAAGCTTATCTTTCACCATCCCTCTTCCTAGCCTTATCCTTTTCTCTTTTTCTCTTTACCTTTGATTTACCCACCATTTTATGTATTTCTTGTGGTTCCATTACATGTTGTGGCTCAACTTTCCAGAATTTCTCACCTCTCACGGGTTGTAATTTATGCATGTATACCAATATATAAGCTTCCTTTGAATACTGATGGTAGGCTATAATTCCATATTTTAGTCGCTTATTGACTCTAATTTACATCACTTTACTCATGTTAAGCTTTAATTAGTAGTGTTTTACACTTATTGTGTGCTTTATACTGTGTAGGAGTGATTTCGAGTTATTTAGATGTTATGGAATAAATTCAAGCTATTCTGGAGCTTTGAAATCTGAGTAAAAGCCCAAGAATTAAGTTGGGATCATGTTCGAGGATCAACGGATGATAGTGCACTTTAAGAACGAAACGAAGAAACGAGTAGGCATACTGCGCATTGTACAGTAAAATATACATAACCTTTCGCTCAGAAATCTATTTGCGCTCCACAATATATCGTTGGAAAGATATTTAAAAGGGATACAACTTTCATGTTTTATATTTTATCAAATTCCCAACTTCCGCGGCGCATGGGGTGGCGCGAGGTGCAGCGCGACTGTGCAAAATATGCCCAGAAAGTGATTTTGCAAATGTTCTGGAATTCTCCACAAGCGTGCCGTATGGTGCGGCGTGGCAAGTGGCGCGGTAGCGCTACATTTTTAGAGTATATTCCGAATTCCGCTAAAAACGGGTATTTTCGTCCGGGGTTTATTTGGGGGATAGTTAAATACACGGGAAAAATACCATTTCTACACTTCTGACATACCTTAGACCTAGGAAATCTAAGGAGAATAAGGAGAAGCAATAGCAGAAGGATTTCATGCTTCCTTTCTCACTCAAGATCCGGGTTTGGATTGTATTTATGGTTTCCTCTATTTTTGTTTCATTTGTGAAGAACTCCTCCATGTCTATGGAGTAGAGCCATTTGGGTTTTGATGGATTTGGTGTATTGATGGTTGTTTGTAGATTATAACTCTATGTTTATGTATTTGAATTATTTTTGGAAGATTTAATTGTTGCATCTATGTTCACTTGTTCTTGCAATCGAAAGAGGCATAACTTGTGATATATTTGCACTATGTTGTTGGTTGAGTTCATAGATTCTTCTAAATAATCGAAAAGGGCTAGTTGAATCCTTGATTAAACCTAGTTAGGAGGATAATCGAAGGGGTTCTCCTAAAGACCAATCCATTACGAATTCTTGCATATCTTCACCGAGCTTAAATTGGTTCATATTATGAGGGTGAAACTTAATCGAGAGAGGAGTTTCTACTAAACATTTGTACTGATAATTAAGTGAATTTGAGAGACTCACTTGAACATTAGAAATGAATTATCTAGAGTTAGATCCCGAATAATTATCTTGCACCTATCCTATCGACCCATATTTTCTCCCATTGATAACTTCTTTGCTTACCTTTGTTGAGATTGTCATTAGTCAATAGTTTAGGTTCTTATTTAGTTTCAATTCTTAATTGTATAAATCTCCATTGTTGATCCTCCTAGATAGCAATCGAGCTACGAACTACGAGAATACTATTTAAATCCAATCCATGTGGAGACAATAATTATACTATATTATCTTTGACTAGCGAGCACAGTTTGAGTGTGTGTTTTGCGCTCGTCA
Organism: Nicotiana tomentosiformis; assembly: GCF_000390325.3. NCBI lineage: Eukaryota > Viridiplantae > Streptophyta > Magnoliopsida > Solanales > Solanaceae > Nicotiana > Nicotiana tomentosiformis. Next base: position 72,638,014 of record NC_090813.1, read on the forward strand.
AATACTATCAATGCACCTAACTTAATGGATCTTGTTTGTTGTGTATTAAAGCTTTGATGGTATGAAAACATGGTATTCCCGTCAAATTCCATGCTCTACAAGTACACTTCTTCAATTCAAGATTCATTGTATGTTTATCTTTACTCTCAACTACTTCATATCCATAATCTCCGTTAAATAAACTTTACACTCTATTGCAATCACATTGTAATCATTGTAAAGCTCCATGGCATATGGGCTAATTTCTTCCCTCCAATTCCTAGATTCCTCCCCACGGTTCTTTAACAAATTTATTACCTACCATAAAAGGAGATCATAGTCAAAACAGTGACAAGCAATTATAAAAAAGTTAACTAAAGGAAGATAAAAATTTACCTTTAATCTAATGTCTTCCAACATCTTGATTATAGGTTTATTTCTTGCTTTAAGAATCCATTTGTTGAATGATTCTATAAAGTTATTGTCGACCATATATGTAACGATCCGGCCGGTCGTTTTGAGTATTATAACATGTTCCTCTATTTATTACTTAATTTTTTCTCATTTGTTGTTATGTAACTTGCCGGGATGATTAGTTTGGTTCTGGGGATGTTTCGGAATGAGTTGGGACACTTAGTCCCAAGGTTGGAAGCCTAAGTTAAAAGAATTGACCAGATATTAACTTATGTGCAAATGGCTCCGAAATAGAGTTTTGATTATTCCGATATTTTCGTATGGTGATTTTGGACTTAGGAGTGTGTTCGGATATGTATTTGGAGACCCGTAGGTAATTTTGGCTTGAATTGGCGAAAGTTGTAAAAATATAAGTTTGATCGAGAGTTGACTTTGTGGTTACCGAGCTCAAATTTTTGTTCCAGAAGTTAAAATATGTTCGTTGTGTCATTTATGACTTGTGTGCAAAATTTGAGGTCATCAGAGTTGGTTTGATAGGTTTCGGCATCGATTGTAAAAGTTAGAAATTTATTAGTTTTATTAGGCTTGAATTAGGATGCGATTCGTATTTTTGATGTTGTTTGATGTGATTTGAGGCCTCGATTAAGTTTGTATCGTATTTTAGGAATTGTTGGTATGTTTGGTTGAGGTCACGGGGGGGGGGGGGGGGGCTCGAGTGGATTTCATATGGTTAACTGATTGAAACTGGACTTAGAAGATTTGCCGAAGTTGCTGATGCATGTGCTTCTGGTTTCCTTATACGCGATCGCTAAGCGTTTTTTGGGCGACTAGTGAAAAATTACTCTATGCGATCACGTGAATTGGTCAGCGATCGCGGATCTATGGTCAGTATTACTACGCGAACGCGAGGATTGTACTGCATTCAGAAAGAAGGAAGGAGGAGGTGGCCTGGAAGCCACACGTTTGTTCATCACAATCACGTGCGGAGGAGTGCGATCGTGTACATTTGAGTTTCTGTGCACCGCATTCGCGGATGTTTGTTCGCGTTCATGAAGAGTAACTTGGAGAGCTGAGATTTTTGTTCTATGCGATGGACTTTCCGCGATCGTGAAGAGGAGCATTTGGGCAGATTATAAAATTTCAAAATGAGGGTTAGAGTATTATTTTATATTTGGACTTTGGGAGCTCGGATTGAGGCGATTCTTGGAGGGATTTTCAAGGAATTGACTGGGTTAAGTGATTCTAACTCGGATTTGATTAATATACATGAATCCATCATTGTTTTTACTATTTAATTAGTATTTTGGGTTGGAAAAATTAGGAAACAATGTTGAAACTTCATAAACTATAAATTGAGGATTTAAACGTCGAGTTGAGATCGAAATTGAGTAATTTTGGTATGGTTGGACTTGTTGAATGAGTGTACGGATTTTGTTAATTTTGTCAGATTCCGAGATATGAGCCCGGGGTTGACTTTTGACTTTTGTTAAAGAACCTAACTTTATCATATGGAATCTATAGCTTGTGTTTATTGTATTAAGTTGTTTGTGATAGCTTGTGTTGATTGTATTAAGTTGTTTGTGGCTAGATTTGAGTCATTCGTAGGTCGATTCGCCAGGCAAGGGCTTGTTGGGATAGAAATTTGCGCGGTCTGAGGTAAGTAACACTTTTAAACTTGGTTCTGAGGATATGAATCCCTGAAATACGTGTTATGTGGTTAGTGTTGAGGTGACACACATGCTCGGTGACAGGCGTGTAGGCGTGCGCCATAGTAATTATGACTCGGTTGATTATGTGGAACTTTGTAGTTATCTAATCATGTTATTATTCATGTATTCTCCATGTGTTAGAGAAATTGATTGGTGAATCATGTTAGAAATCATGTTTAGGCTATACGCTGGCACTATTGGTACCCATAGATGTCATTTTTGTTGTCGAATTATTTGCTTAAATTGCAGTTATGTACTCAGTCGCATTCATCACTTACATATCATATCTCCATCTTTGTTATCATCTTTTGTTACATCATGTATCATTGTTTGGACTGATTGTCATGAGATTTGGAGCGTGTTGAGTGAGATTGAATACTCTGAGAGTATTTATATGACTTTATCATTGTGTTGCATTACAGTTGACATGCATATTTGACATGTAGATATGGAGATGTAACATTTCTAATATCACTCACACTTGGCATATTTTATCCGTGTTGAACTTAAACTGTTTAAACTTGAAGGCATGTCTACATTTTTGCACTGTGTACAACCTGATTATGAGATTTCTCTAAGTTATTACTGCCATTTTTCTGTCATATCTGTACAGTTATGATCTGGATGGAATGTACCTTTTTGAGCTCGTCACTGTTTTCAGCACAAGATTAGTCTTGTTACTTAATCGGTACATTGGGTCGGTTGTACTCATACTACACTCTGTACTTTGTGTGCAGATCCAAGTACTTCTGGGCACGACAGTTGCTAGATTTGGAGCTTCATCCGTTTGGAGACTATTGAGGTAGATGCCTTGGCGTCCACAGACCTCGACTCTCCTTCTTTTCAGTTTATTTCTAGACATTTGTTTTAGCAGTTAGACTGTATTATCATTTAGATGCTCATGTACTCAGTGACATCCAAATCTTGGGAATATTATATTTAAGTCGCAGATTTTCATATCGGCTATTTATGAGAGTTATTACTGTTAAATGTGTAATATGAGAATGCGTAGTAAATTATGATTGTCGGCTTGCCTAATTTTATGATTGACGTTATCACGACATGTTGAGTTTTGGGTTGTGACAATATGGTTCTTGCATGTAGTGTCAAAGTAAGCCCTACACAATTTTGAGGAGGGTAATGTATTAGTTCTTTAGCAGCATCTTCATGAATATCACCAGAGTCTTCAGTTGATCCTTGAACTCTTCTTCATAGGTACTCTAAGAGCACCACCACATTAACTTTTTCATCTCTATACCTCTCCAGTTTTTGCTCTAATTAGCTTCAATGTGCCTACCTCTCCAGTTTTTGCTCCATTTGATTTTGGAAGGACATTGGAAACAGTCTCCAACAACCCCTACAACAATGAAAAATTAGTTAAAGATAAAGTGTAAATTATACATACAATTGAAAAAAAATTAACTAAAAATTACCTTTTTTTTCAAGCTCCAAAGAATTTTTTAGTAACTCCATAAACCACTTGCAGGTTCTGTCAGTTTCATTATCAACTACTGCCCATGCAAGAAGATAAAAATGTTTCACTGAATCTTGTGTCGTGGCCACCAGTAGAATTCCTTTATACTTCCCTTTTAAAAATGTGTCATCTAGGCCTATAAGATGTCTCAAACCTGCTTTCCAGCCTTTCTTCAATGCTTGGATGCAAATATACATTCTAAGGAACCTCCTTTTTCCTTCTACCAAAGCATCTTTAGATATATTTATCACTACATCAGAACCAGGGTTACTATCTCTCACCTCTTGAGCATATACCTCTAACCTATTGTAATCATCAATGAAGCTACCCTCCAATTTCTATAGCACAAGCCTCTTTACCCTCTTCATCTTTGAATAGCTAACATTAAGTTTGAATTGATCCTCTAGGTCAACCCTCATGTCTGTGACTTTATATTTAGGATTATTTTGGACTTTGTTCTTGAAATAGTGTGCTAAAGCTTGGGGAATAACTCTTCTATTCTTGTATGCTGGCTCACAATTATATCTTGCTTTCAAAGTCTTAATTTTAAATCCTTGATCTCTATTATCCTGAGATATCAAGCACCTAAAGGGACAACCAATATCACATTTATATCTAACTCTACCAATGTCACTCTGTAAAACTTTAAGGCCCTTCCCATTAGCAATTGCATAAAACCCCACAGTTCTTTTAGCTTCAACTAAGTCTCTAAAACTCATTCCCTCTTTTAACTCCTTATACTTGTCCAGTTTGTCATTGACTTCTTTAGTCATTTTCGTACTAAAGAGATCCAATTGATCATTATCATAATCACTAGAGTCAAGTTCATATGCTTCATCTTTCTCACATGACTCACAATCAGTCCTAACATCTAATGTGACACTGTGAGGTTCATTATGGTGACTTATGCTGGGAGCTGGCATATGTTCTTCACCCTCCTTAATAGCAAAGAATTGAAGCACACTAAACTGGTTAGATAAGAGTTGTTGCAGTGTTCTGATTCCTGAATCACCTTCAACCAGAAAATACCTACCCGAAGGCCCTATTACAAGAAGTTGTTCCACCTTCTTAAACCCATATTTTTTAATATATTCTAAACAAATGTCTATATAAGACAATAAATCCACATTATAGGCTTGCAACAAGTGATTTAATTTTTTAATGTACACTAATTGAGGGTTCAAGACCCATTTGCCCCCATAATTCAAGACCAAGTCACCTTTTCAACCATTCTCCATTGAAGTCACATGCAAGCCATAAAAGTAAGGGAAAAGTGACCCATCAAACATAAACGGAAAAATAAAAGAAATTTACCAATATTTAATATCCTAAAGTATAGACAAGAATAAAGTTTAATGGATCACATATAACTATAGATGAAAAATAAACACAAAAGCTTAGAATAAAGAACTGATTGAGCAGACAATAAGGCCTCATCGGAATCCTAAATTGCTATCATCCATAAAAAATACTAAAAACAGACAATAAAAAACAAAGAGGCACCACATGCAACCTCAAAACTACTAACAATGACATTAAAAGTATCAAAGAAGCAGTAAAAAAATCCCCACAACTCGAAAGTAATACTAGATGATAAATTCCCAAAACCTCTAACCACATTTATTCAAAAAAAGTAGTAAAAACTTACTTGGACATAGAAAAGACTTTAAAATTTGATATTTTACTTGAATATTTCGAAGAGATATAGCAAAGAGCAATCAAATGTTTTACCCTACACCATCACTGTCGTCACAGTAAGTTTTGGGGAATAAGAAATGGTTCTTGGGTACAGAAAGCATCGACTATGTTAGGTTTAATATGATGGGTCGGGTAGAATGGGTGGATTAGAAATATTTTGGTTGGATTTTAAATCAACCAATAGCATAATGCCACGTCATTAAAAATAACTTTAATTTTTAAGAAGATTTGGGCTGTTTACTATAGGGGCAGTTGTGAGCCAGAACATTAACGTGAAGGTTATATTTAGCTCAGTAGGTGGTTGGAGAGGTAATTTTAGAGCAAATCTAATAGTTCAGGGGCAATTCATGCCCTTTTTCGAATTGAAAATCATGTTTAGTATTTGTAAACATCCTCAAACGTTAATTTCCTAGAGAAAAAAGATTCATAATGTTGTGCCTTCTAGAAATATCAATTTACTCCATAGGCGATGATATAAATTTACCGAACTACTATTACTAAATGCATTTTAATCAATTGATTTGATATACTTCTACGTGATATCATAATCTTGAATTAATTTGATACCTTTACTCTTTAAATTACCGGTACATATAAGTACTTAAAAGCTTTTCATTAAGCACTGCAAAAGTGCAATTTTATTTTTGTCTTTAATAATAGTTTCAATTTTCATATCAGTAGGCAACTTTTCACTTGAAAAATATGGATAAGTGTTAAATTTGTTAATACCTAGATTATACCAAAATTTGTTACTGAGGATATGATCCTTAATAGGATATTGTGCAGATCGAGACTTAGGGTACAAGGATAGTAGGCAGTCGAGTGTCTTTCCTTTCTTTCCTTTCATTTTCCTAGATTTATATTACTACCTGATTGCTTCTTCTTCTTTTTTTGGTTTTTTATTATCTTGTCGGTGTTAATGCTTCCTTGATTTTTCACGCTACTGTGTTTCTTTAAATAATGGTCTGCACTTTGTCTCATTATTATCTTATCAAGTATTACTGAATTGAGTAAATCTTTTTGTTATTTCATATTCATATGTCAAGATCTATTAAACTCATATATCTTTTTCGAATTTGAAATGGTATTTTATCGGTAATTTTAAAATTAATTAAATATATTATTATTTAAGTTTTATATTAATTTTTGTGTTTAATTATTAAATATGGTTAATCATGAAAGCGTACATCAACGAAAGATTATTGTTAGATGAATAAGAAAATAACTATCATGTGTTACTAAAATAATTCTCCCATAAGAATATTTTAATAGATCATATACTATTTGTCACTTTTTTAAATTTTTAATCACTTATCAAATTTATGTATATCTCTACCGACTACTTTCTTCAAACCCAACTTATAAGATTACACCAGATACGTAGTAGTTATTTTTGTTAGTTTAAAATCCAAAAAGGCTCAATCACATATACATAGTGGTAGGGACACTATATTCGCAACCAACTTTTCATGAGTCATTATTTTTGGTTTCCACACTTTCATAAAATGAATTTACTTATGACTCCATTGGAAAGTTTAAAGAAAAAACCCACAAAAAATGAGGGGATTGAAATGTGATACTTGACATGAAGAAATCATTATATAAAAGATCTATTTTAGATATAATAAAATATTATGTTACATATGAAAAGATAAGAAATGTTTATTCGTATATATGTTCGAAAAATGCACATGGAATCATAGATCGAGAAAGATAACTAAGTAAAAAAACCAATAAGTAAACTACAAATGACGAATTCTTTACCGAATATAGAGAAAGCTTCTCTTTCAGGAAAAAAAATAAAAGGAAATATCTTAGGAATTATAAGCACTTTGATGCTTTCTTACAGTTCCAAACAAAGGATTTGAAGAAAAAGAGTTAGAATAAAGATTGTATTTGAAGCGAGTTCACAAATCAAACATTCCTTTAATGCCACTGAATCAATATATAAATTTTTTGTACATTTAGCCCCTTATTTATTGTATATTTAAGAAGTATTATCGCCGAAACATAGATTGGACATATAGTTATCTTTAAATAGTTAAATGTCTGTATTGTTAATGTATGTATTCTTTTTCCACACTCTAGATTTCAACACTGATTTAATATAGATATTATTCAATGTTAATCAAACATTATATGTGAAATTTTATGTTGGGATTAATTATTCACGTACTCTAATCAAACACTGAATCAATTAAGTGAGTCTGTTATATAAAAGTAGCAATATTTGTTATAAAAGGAAAAAATGAGGTTTATCACTGCAAAAAATTCTTCTTTTTGAAAAAAAAGTTTAATCATTTGAAAAACTTAAGCCAAGCATTTATTAATCATTATCTTTTTCTTTTGATCTTCTCAACTTATGGTTATTTGTTATGCATTTCGATATGTTTACTACATGCCTCTTGTTCTGAGATTGTAGAGACCTCAAATCTTATGGTGTTTAGTTGGCATATGAAAAAAAAGAAATAAAAGAATGAAAGAGATGAATGCAATCTGCAAACTGAATAGTGAGGCAATAAAGCTCTTACCTTAAATTGGTAAAATAGTTCATTTTTCATAATTAGTATCCTCAACTTTGGCAAAATGGTTCATTATTCATAGTTAATATTCTCAACTTTGACAAAATGGTTCATTATTCATAGATAATATCCTCAACTAACTAATATTTGTTTTTAACTATAAATAGTACCAATTAACATGGCATTGCACAAGCAATTAGCAAAAAATATTAGAGCATCACTTAATTAGTTAATCAAATAAAATTACTAGGTCATGGCTACAAATTTCTCTCAGTGTCTTTTCTTTTGGATTTTTGTAGCTTTTTGCTCGTATTTGGTTAGATTTTCCCTCTTGCCAACCAAGTGGTTATTCACAAGCCGTTGCAACCTTTTATGAAAATCCTACTAGTCCTCGGAGTGGTAATGTCTTGAAATGTCATTCGTTTCTACTCTCTTTTTTCATAAGACTTATGTAGTAGGCATACTAGATTAAAATTAAATTAAACCTGCTTTAGATTTCAAATACAACTTTGAAGGTAAATTTTAATAGTTCAATTGTTTTCTATAGCTATCTGAATTTCACTTTGTTGGCGAGGGTTTGATTTGCTCTTGTAATACCCTTATCAATTTCCTCTTTCCTTCCCCTACATAATTAAAAACAATTATACGAATAGAATTTTGTAGACAAATGTTCACTGAAATGGCTTGACCAATATAGTCTTGATTTTACATACTTTATTAATGATTCCGGGGCAAAATGACTAAAAACATAAATTATTCTTACTATTCTGTTCTAGGTGGAGCATGTGGGCTCGAAAATGTCGTAGCAAGCGCTCCCTGCAATGCAATGATCGCGGTGGAAAATCAAGCTCTTTTTAAGCAAGGCTCTGGATGTGATGCATGCTACCAGGTAAACATATTTTATGTGGCGGTGCCACATAAAATGAACGAGATTCAATTGAATTTCCTTTGTTAGAAAGTTATATAACATATATATATATATATATATATATATATATATATATATATATATATATATATATATATATCTTATTTTTTAAATCTATATATAAGAGAAAATATAGGTACAAATTCCGAATGTAATATTCTTAGATCTTAATCCACTAGACATAAGTTCTAATTTCGCTACTAATCTAGTAGATCTATAATTTTAGAATAGTTGTACCTTATTTTGTATGAGATGACAAGGAAATGAAACTCTAATACAAATGCGAGAATGTGCATGATTATTTTAGTTTCATGCATAAATGCATGGCACCTCTATATGATCGATATTGTTTTTCAGGTGTTGTGCACCCAAGACCAAAATCCGTATTATTCAGGTAATTCAGTAACAGTAACCTTTACAGACGAGTGCCCAGGAGCATGCAATAATGATCCGGTTCACTTCGATATAAGTGGAATTGCCTTTGGAAAATTGGCAAAGTCTGGTGAAACTTCACAATTATACAATGCAGGAAGAATCTCGATTTTTTTTACCAAAGGTGAGTTGTTCTACAAAAACTAAAACTTACGTCCTTTGTTCCATCTTATACAGAGGTTTTATATTATTTTTTTATTTTGGGGGGGGGGGGGGGGGGTGAGTAGGAAGCAATAAATTAATTTGTTTTCTTATTTTCCTTCCGAGGAACACCCGCTAATGCATTAATTTTTTCTATTTTTATTGATCCATACAGGGTAGCATGTAATTACAACACAAATATCTTATTTAAGGTGGACAAAAGGCTCCAATCCTAATTTCTTCGCAGTTACATCTGAAGCAGTAGACGGAGATGGTGACCTTTCTTTAGTTGAAATCCAAACAAGCAATTCGACTTGGGTACCCATGCATCGAATGATTGGGCCAACTTAGAGTGTTGGCATACAACCTGACACACATAAACCTCCTCTTTCCCTGAGACTTACTTCAAAAACTAAGCAAAAGTGTCACCGCTCCCGAATGTCATTCTAGACGGTTGGCAACCAAGATCAATTTACAAATCAAATGTCAATTTTCCCAATAATCTATAGGGTGAAAGTTATTAAGAAGGGAACAATGTGAGGGTACCATGTAGATTGTTGAATACTATTTATTTACCTACCCTATCAAGTATGATTAATAAACTAAAAATACCTTCTTTAATTATTTTTGAATATGCGACTAATTTTATTTCATGCCTTTTCTTTCTTTAAATATTTAAAAATATGCGACTAATTCTGTTTCATGCATTTACTTTAATTTAAGCTCTCTCTAACAAATAAAAATAGTTGCTACCTTTGTTGTAATTACTTATTTTCAGAGAAAGATGACGAGACAAAAACTCAAATGGTCACGTATACTTTTTTAGTTCTTTATGTGGACTGACGGGACATAATTGGGGAGAGGTTACTGGTAAAAAGAAGAAAGAGGGGAGAGGCGAGTAGTGATGGGCAACAGAGTGCTTTTTCCCTTTTCTTTTTTATTTTTTTAATTTTTCCTTTTGATTTTAGTATTTTTTTTAAAAATCAAAATATTGTACTCATGCTTATTTTTTGAGTGATTGGCACACATTTCATCCAAATTACCTATGTCATTCCCACATAAGCATAGTCAACAGTCAAAATTATTTATTAATATTTATTTCGTCAAGTTGAGACGTTCAAATAAGAAAATTATAAATTTATCTACCAGGTTAGCAGTTAGATAAATGTTTAAGTGGCGAGTAGGCCTTTTTGCCATGTTTGTTCTGGTTTTAATATTTTCAAGCACGAATTATTCTCCTTTGAATTGGAATTTCGATTTAGATTTTGAATTTTATGTTTGGACATGCTATATTTAAAAAATATGTTTTAAAATTTTATCCATAATTAATATTAAAAAAATTATTTAAGAAATTTAATATTATTACTTCTCATTCTCTATAAAATCTATTTTCTCACCATAAAAGACAAATATTCGATATGTTAATTATCTTATATGACATAACCGAATAACCAAACTGAAAAAATTTAACCGGAAAAAGAAAATCTAACCAAACCAAACTTATTTTGGTTAGGAGTGGATTGCACTTTTCTAAAACCAAAACCGAATAATCTATATATTTATAATTGAGGGAAAATGTGACTTGACTCTGATTCCTATTATCTCCTTTTTTAAAGATCTATCCTCTCATTTTAATACAATACTTAATTAATATTAAATAAAAAAGGCACCTCTTCTGAATACTCAATTAAATGTACCTCCGTTAAGAACAGTGAAAGAGGAATAAAAGCGTCGTTTCAAAATACAAGCCATAACTCCGTCTTTGCGTCGTTTCAAAATATAAGCCATAACTCCGTCTTCTTTATTTCCCCAATTTTAAAGTTAAAGTTGGTATAAAGAGAGTGCCTGCAAAGCCTCATTTCTCAGCCACCATTAGCAGCCATTAGGATCTCATCTCCCCATGCATTCAGATGGATCTTCTGTAGCTTTGTCAACCTTGAACTTTTGTAACAACTTATTTTTATATTGCTGTTTATTTTGGTTATATTTTAATAGTGGTTTAGGGTTACATTATTAACAAAAACATTCTTCATTCTCCCATATGTCTCAGTTGGATGCGACTGACCGTAATTATCTTCAGAAACAGATCGTGTGGATTCAAAGGGTGCATATATGAAGTTTAACAGCTTTGGATTTTGTGACTGACTTCCAGTTATATGAGTTCACAAGGAAGGTATAACATGGTTTATGTCGACATTACACAGAAATGAAGTGTTATTTTCCTATGGTTTTTAGACTGCACGTTATAAGGATGAGAATTCCTCCATGTTGATTTGGAGTTATTTCACTATGACTTAAATGTGAATGCTTTGTCTGCGTGCTTGGTAGTGTGTTTAAAAAATTGGTTGGTTTGGATTATTCCTCCATTGTCTCATGTACTTTGGATGCTCGCATTGTTGGAAAACTGTTCGCTAATTGGAGGAAATTTGGAGTTAATAGTTATGTTTCGAAAGTTTTGTATTTGGCCTATAAATGTAAAGACGGTCGTTTTAAGAGTTGTAGTCCCGTTCCTCCATTTACTACTCATTTTATGCTTTATAGCTTATATGTGACTTGTCGGTATAGTTATTTCGGGTCCGGGGAGGTTTCAGAATGAATTAAGACACTTAATCTCAAGGTTGAAAGCTTAAGTTGAAATGCTTGACCAGATATTGACTTGTATGTAAACGACTCCAGAATAGAGTTTTGGTGGTTACGTTAGCTCTGTCGAGTGATTTTAGACTTAAGAGTATGTTCGACTTGTGATTTGGAGGTCAATAGTTGAATTAGGCTTGAAATGGCGAAAGCTGGAAACTTGAAAGTTTGATCGAGAGTGGACCTTGTTGTTACTGGGCTTAGATTGGGGTTCCAAGAGTTGGAGTAGGTCCGTGGTGTCATTTGTGACTTGTGGGAAAAATTTGAGGTCTATCAGATTGATTTGATAGGTTTCAGCATCGTTTGTAGAAGTTGAAATTTCTTAGTTTTAATAGGCTTGAATTGGCGTGATTCGTGATTTTAGCGTCGTTTAGTGTGATTTTAAGGCTCGACTAAGTTCGTATGATATTTTGGGATTTGTTGGTATGTTTGGTTGAGGTCCTGGGGGCCTCGGGTGAGTTTCAGATGGTTAACGGATCAATTTTCGACTTGGTGTTATGGCTGAAGATTTTCTGGTGTATGTATCTGGTTTTCTTATACGCGATCGTATAGGCTTGTTTTGGGAAGTGGTGATTTTTTTCTCTATGCGTTCGCAAAGTAGGGTACACGATAGCGTAGGATGGCCAAGCAGTAAATCACGAACGCGTGGGCATAGCCGCGTTCGCTAAGAGGAGAGAAGGCAGCTGGTTCACACGCATTTGTGCTTCGCGATCGCGTGAGGGTGGACGCGATTGCGTAGTTATGAAGAGGCAGAGTTCCGCATTCGTGAAGGCCATTTTGGGGGGCAGCTTTGTTTTGTTCTTCGCGATTGCGAGGGACTTTCCGCGATCGCGAAGAGTAATCACTGGCCAGCAGTGTTAAAATTCAAAAATGAGGGTTTGAGTTCATTTTTCACAATTTGATTTTGGGAGCTAGGTAGGAGGCGTAAGGTACTATTCCCCGTATACTGTTTCTACACCGTCCGACTTCGGGAATTTCATCACTTGGTGGAGGGTCAAAGGGACTGCCCTCATATTGTGGATCCAAGGTCTTCCGAGCAGGGCGTTGTATCTCATGTCACCCTCGATTACGTGGAACTTGGTATCTTGAATTGTTCTAGCCACGTTCACCAGTAGAATAATCTCCCTTTTAGTTGTTTCAGTGGCCATATTGAAGCCGTTTAAAACCCGAGTTATGGGCACGATTTGATTCTGTAGGCCGAGCTATTCCATGACCCTCGATCGGATGATATTCACCGAACTACCTGGATCCACTAAAATACGCTTAACTTGAACTTTATTTAGTTAGATAGAAATTACCAGAGCGTCGTTGTGGGGATGAGAAATGCCTTCTGCTTCTTCGTTATTGAATGACAAAGTGCCTTTGGGCACATAATCTCGGGTTAGTTTTTCCCTAATGATTGATACCTTAGTGTGTTTGAACATGGGTCCCTGTGGAATATTGACCCCACCGATGATCATATGAATGACATGTTGGGGTTCCTCCTGTTCATTTTTTTGTTGGCGTCCCTTTCTCTTAAATGATTCTTGGCTCGATCGCTGAGGAACTCTCGAAGGTGTCCCTCGTTGAATATACGGGCTACCTCCTCTCTTAATTGTCTACAATCCTCGGTCTTGTGACCATGCGTGCCATGGTACTTGCACATCAAATTTGGGTTTCTTTGGGAAGGATCGGTCTGTATGGGTCTGGGCCACCTAGTATCTTTGATCCTTCCGATTGCCAATACAATGCCCGATGCATCGATGCTAAAATTATATTTTGATAACCGAGGTGCCTTTGTGGGATCAGCATACTTGTCAAAACCACTTCTGCTCATAAGTCCCTGAGAACTCTGTCCTCGATCACTTCTTCGATTGTTCCAGGCGGAATTACGTCTTGAACCATTGTTCCTTCGATCTGCGGTATATGGTTGATATCGGTCTCTGTTCGACCTTGGCTCCCTATCGATGTCCCTCTGGTTCTTAACTACCGACCTGTTTGGATGTCCTGAACCGGAAGGGGCTCTTAGTTAGTCATCCTCGACCCTGATCTTCGATTGATATCGATTGTGCACATCTTCCCAGGTCACGGCCGGATACTCGATCAAACTTTGTTTCTACTGACGTGATGCTATCGAACTCCGATCGTTCAACCCTTGGGTGAAAGCTTAAACGGCCCAATCATTTGTGACCAATGGCAATTCCATGCGTTCTATTTGAAATCGGGACACGAACCCCCTCAACATTTCATTATCCCTTTGTCTTGCCTTGAAAATGTCTGATTTCCTCGTTGTGACCTTTATGGCCCCTACATGTGCCTTTATGAAAGAATCTGCTAACATGGCGAATGAGTCGATGGAATTTGGTGGCAGGTTGTGATACCAAATCATTGCTCCTTTCGAAAGGGTCTCTCCGAATTTTTTCAACAGCACAGATTTGATTTCGTCATCTTCTAAATCGTTACCCTTTATGGCACACGTGTAAGAGGTGACGTGTTTGTTAGGGTCGGTCGTCCCATTATATTTAGGAATCTCGGGTATGCGGAATTTTTTGGGGATCGGTTTTGGAGCTGCACTCGGGGGAAAAGGCTTTTGCACGAATTTTTTGGAATCCAACCCTTTCAACACTGGTGGTGCCCCGGGGATTTGATCGACCATTGAGTTATATGTTTCCATTTTTTTATCGTTTGCTTCGATCCGTTTTGTGAGTTCTTCGAGTATCTTAGCAATTTCGGGATTAGTTCCCGATTCTTGCTCATTTGACTTTACTATAGCTGGCTCTGTTCTGTGGGTGATTTTTCGGGGTGGACTGGGCTCCGATTTGCTCGGTACTTCGGTTTGTTTCTGCAACTGAGCTATCGCTACCTGTTGAGCTTGTAATATTTCGAAAATCATATGCAAGCTGATTCCGTTTTTCTCAACGTTATGGGTGTCTCGAGCTGCATATCGAGTACCATCATGAATGCTATTTTCAGGTTCAGAACGTTGGTTTGCCTCAATAGCCACATGCGAATTAACATCTAATGGTACTTCGACTCGGGCCTCAACGGCATCGACAAGCGACCTTTCGGCCCTGGGTGTCAAGTTGTTGTTCTCACCTTGAAGGCCAACTTCGTTGTCGACAGGCAAGGCTATTAATTGAGAGTTCGTTGTTGCTAATCTGAAATCAAAGACACTTTCAATGACAAGTGTAAACTGGTGTGTTTTACAGATTTGTGTCAAATAACCACAGTTATCCTTAGCCCTACGGTGGGCGCCAAACTGTTTATCCGAAAAACAGATAGAGTTGAATTTATACGTAGTTTTAAGGGTACGCGGTATAACTTGACGTAAATTGTATAAGCAGAAATATTGAATATTGAGCTATCAAGAATGAAAATACAAACAAGTTTCAAGGGAGGATGGTTTATGAGTAAGCAAGATGAAAATAGTGTATAAAGCTCAAAATGATAATCTCTCAATATGGAGCATATGCATAGTATATGAGTTATGGTGTCTTAATGTCTCAATGACCCCCTTACAGAGATAATAGCAATCCCTCTTATAGTGGGGGATCCTACTTTAGATATAATTAAAAATATATAGTGGGAAACCATGATAAATCAACTTTTTCTTTTTTCCTGCCGAGATTCTCTCCTTTAGTGAGGCTGTAACGGCTCTTGTCTATAGGCTCGATATTGACTTAAGCTCGATACTGAATCAAGCTCGATATTGATTTGAGCTCAATTTTGACTCGGGGCCCTGTATTGATTCGGGCTCAACATTGGTCGGTCTTTTCTTCGCATCATGGTTCAATTTGGATTCGAGCTCGATAACGACTTCGAGCTCGGTATTGATCGGTCCTTGAAACTCGAAACTAGGTAACCCGGCTTCGGATCTTATTCCGAAATTATGAAGACGCTCTTCGGTCCATTATGTTCCCATCTCGACCAGTCGCACGAAGGCCGAAATCGATTTCGACCGTATATAATGATCTCCAAATATTATTTAAAATATTTAAAATAATATCTACAGCCAAGCCAAATCTTCATGAATGTAAGATATTCCTATTTTGAGGATTTTACATGTGAAAATGCATTACCAATTTAGCAGTCAACAACAATTCAATGAGTGTGAGATTATAATGTAATAAACATCATTGTTACATGCTATAGATAATTTTCATTTTTCTTGTTTTACTTTCAATTTTGGGTTCTAACAAAGCATTAAGTCATGAGCAACTACTATAGCGGCCAAAACTTAGTTTTGATTAGACTACTGCTTATAGGGTTCTAACAAAGCATTATGCAAATAAATGTCACCCTTCTATTAGTTTGGTGTAAATACCAAATACTGTTCATAGCATTGTATTTAGAATTTCCTATACTATACATGCTAAGTGAGAATTACATTACAATATGATTTGGTCTTACACATGAGGTCTCTTGGCCGCTTGTTCTTTTGACATTTGTTCACTTTACCCTCATTTGTATTTTGCTATTTTGCAAGTACAAGAGAATACTCTGATTCAAAAATCGGTAGTGCTACAAAGCAAGGCAATAAAAGTAGTATAATCTTTCCTTTGTTAAGACCATCAGCCAGCCACATTTTGATGTCTTATGAATAACTCTTGCAAATAAACTGCTCAAATAACTTTACACTGTCAATCCAACAAAGAAGAAAGCTGCAATGCTCCTCATGTTTTCTAGGCATTGTTTATAGAAAGACTCCTTCTCATCGATTAATTCAAATGTCTTAGAAAAATATGCTAATGCCATCCAAGGCATAGTCTTGACATGGATGAGATGACATTTTTTACTTGATTTTTGGAGTTGTCGCAATCATCACCGGGCTTCTCCTCTTGTCTTCAATAACGCCTCTGATATGATCATGTTGATGGTAGAGGACAATTTCCATTTTTAGGAGAGGAGTGACTCCATCTTCTTTTCCCGTGAGTTTCCGAATTCATAGAAATAAAAGAAGATTGTAAATTGGTAGTCAATTAATGGTTATTTCCTACATGAAAGAGAAGCTATGAAAGATGCTGGTGCATTATGTGTGAAAATATGAATAGCAGGTAAATAAAAAGAATAAATTTGTTGTTATCATACTATTTTTAAGAGTATATGATGGATTTTCGTTTCTCTAATGGAGTTTTTCAAAACTGTAATGCCTACTGCTAGGGAAAGTTAAAAAGTTTTTGTTTTGGGTAATAAAAGACATTTATTCATAATAGTAACTTCAAGA
Source organism: Nicotiana tomentosiformis (assembly GCF_000390325.3). Taxonomy (NCBI): domain Eukaryota; kingdom Viridiplantae; phylum Streptophyta; class Magnoliopsida; order Solanales; family Solanaceae; genus Nicotiana; species Nicotiana tomentosiformis. The sequence continues at coordinate 72,655,148 of NC_090813.1, forward strand.
GTTATTACAAACGGAGATATTCCTAGGTAGCAAGGTACCTATTCCATCTTTTTCAAAAGCAGTACAAACAAAAGCGGGTGGTACAAGATAAGTAAACAATCTTCCAAAAATGTCCATTTTGCATGCATTCTTCGCTAATTGGTCCGCTATTCCATTAGCTTCTCTGAACACATGCTTCAGTGGAGGATCACTCGCGCTCCTCAATAGAGACATGCAATCATCAATCAAGTTTTGATAGAGACGGTCATTGTTAGTCAGTAGGTTAATAAGTTCTTGACAATCTGTTTCAATAACTGCTGGCAGCAAGCCCCTTTCAATGGCTAATTTAACCCCATAAAGCAAAGCAAGTGTTTCCATGTAGATATTTGTCGCGTGCTTCATGCTCAAGCTAAAACCCAGGATCCATTTTTTATTACTGTCCCTAAATACCCCCCAATACCTCATTCCCTAGATTACCATCACAAGCCCCCATCTATGTTAAGTTTATAGAAACCGTCAATCAGATGTTCTCACTTAATAAGGATAGTGTTGTTCCTAGGATTTCTAGAAATCTTGTTTGTTGCGAACACGAATTCTATTGCCCTATTAACTGGGATATTGATATTGGGAGATGATTTGTTGTTCCGGAAAGTTATATCATTTCTAGTGGACCATATATACCATAGTAGGAACGAGAGTAATTCAGACCAATTAACGTAGACATTATAAGGCTTTTTAGTTTTCAATTGATCTCTCAGCCAGTTAAACATGGTATCATTAGAGTTATGGCCTTGGGAATAATTATGATTAGTGCATGATTGTGCCCATATTTCCTTAGAGTAGACACAACCGAAGAAAACATACGTGATGTCCTCTTCTTCGATGCCACAAATGGAACAATTTCCATTGGGGGAAATATTTCTCCTAGAGAGCATGTGAGTTGTAGGGAGTCTGTTGAGAGCGGTTGTGCATAAGAAATATTTTAACTTATTAAGCGTATTAGTGTTCTATATCCAGTCATGATTTGTCCCTTCATAGTTCCCTTGGCCAGCTATGAGCTCATAAGCAGCTTTGGTTGAGAAAGTGTTATGATTCCTAGAGCTCCAACCAAAAGTATCCTTTTTAGGGTGGGTTTGCTTGATATAGGTACTATGAATCTTATTTTTTACTTCTTCAGGTAGGACAATGGACATGTTCGTAAGGTTGTAGATATCTTTGTTTATTATAGAGTTCAGAGTTTGGTCTACTTCCTTTTGTGTGAGGGGGACGTAATTCCTGAGTGGGCATGCTTGATTAATCCAATTATCGTGCCAAAGGCTTATTGATTTTCCATTCCAACCAACCATTTGGTGGCTTGTTTGCAAATAATAGTTCCTTTCTTGATATTTTTCAAGTATGAGAGCATAAGCTTTTATTGGCATTATTAATTCTCGGCGAGTTTTTCCTATCATTGTTTTTCCTATATCTCCAAGCTAAGGCTGCCTGGAAGGAGCTGGTTTTCCAAGCTGCTTTATGGAGCCCAAGGCCCCCTGGTTCTTTGGTCTTGTGACAACATCTCACCTAACTAAGTGACATTTTCTTTTTTGCTCGGTAGTCCCCAATAGGAAATTCCTTTGGATTGTGTCAATATTATTTAGCATAACCTTGGGGAGGTTATATATTTGCATAACATGGTTTGGGATGGCAGCCAAGGTTGATTTTATAAGGGTTTCTCTACCAGCATTACTAAGAAACTTAGTTTTCCATCCCCTAAGTCTGCTATTCATTCGATCTATTATGAATTGAAAATCGTTTTTGGATGTTCTAATACTGATCACTGGGAATCCTAAGTACTTGCCGAGGTTGTTGGCAGCCTTTATTGATAGTTTATTACTATAAATGTTTTTCAGGTCAGGTGATGTATTATTGGAAAATAAGATTTTGGATTTGTTAAAATTTATGGGTTGCCCTGATATTGTGCAGAATTTGTCGAGTGTATTGATGAGAGAATTGCAACTTTTTTGGTTGACTTCCATTAGTAGAATAAGGTCGTCTGCAAAAAAAAGATGTGATAAAGGTGGTCCCCTAGGACTAATTCTAATGGGGTCCCTTCTGCAACAGTCAATTTCGTGGTTTATGAGTATGGATAGCATTTTTATGTAGATGATAAATAGGTAGGGAGATAAAACGTCGCCTTGTCTAATTCCTCTTGTTGGTTTGAAAAAATATGTCCTCGTCCCATTGACAAGAATACAAGTATTTGTGGTGGAAATGCAGGCCATGATGAGGTCTATGAGATCCTTAGGGAAATTGAGGGATATTAAGGAGAACCTAATAAAGGACCATTCAATCTTATCAAAGGCTTTCTCCAAATCTATTTTGATCATCATTTCTAATTTTTTTCCCTTTAAGGTTTTAATGTGGAGGGAAGCTTCTTGTACTATAATGCATTATCTGCTGCCCTCCTTCCTTTGATGAAGCTAGTTTGGGTGGGGTGAATCATGTTAGCAAGATAGGATTTTATCCTATTGACTATTATTTTTGTGACAACTTTATACACAGTGTTACAAAGGCTAATGGGTCTGTATTGCCTTATAGTCTCCGCATTTTGACATTTTGGGATTAAGCAAACGTAGGTGTTGTTCATGTCTTCAGGCATATATTTAGAGGTAAAGCAATCCCTACAAAAGCTTACCAGGTTCTTACTAGTCTCCTCCCAATATCTTTGATAAAAAAAAAAAAGGTGTAAACTATCAGGCCCCATGGCTTTAAAAAGGTTTGAATGAAAAGAGGGCATTCTTAATTTCTTTCTCAGAGGGGATGTCAGTTAATAAATGGTGATCAATATCGTTGATGGTGGCATTATAGGACATGTAGATATTCTTCCTGTAGGATAATACTTGCTCTGTAGAGTATAAATTTAGGTAGAAATTAGTAATGATAGCCTTTATATCTTTTTCGTCATGAATCCAGCTCCCACCCTCGTCTTTTAGACTTAGGATTCTATTCTTTCTCCTTCTTTGTAACGTAGGTATCTGAAAGAATTTAGTATTCGCATCTCCTTCTTGGATCCATTGAATTCTAGATTTGAGCTTCCAAAACTCTTTCTCTAATCTCATTATATTATTATACTCCTCAATAAGGTCATTTTCTAGGATGATAAGGAAATTGCTAGTGGTGTATTTTGGTGAATTCTGAATACCCCGTAATCTAGTAATAATGGTATTCTTTTTCCTAAATATATTTTCAAAAGTATTATTATTCTATTCCTTAACCCTATCTATAAATTTCTCGATTGCTTTAAGGATGCCTAATTGGTTATCCCACATTTCCTTGACTAAACTTTTGAAACTAGGGTGCAACATCCACATAGACGCGATTCTAAAAATGTTATTACTAGTGCTAATTATTTTGTGAAGGTCTAGTTTAATAGGTCAATGGTCGGAGTGGGTCCTAATAAGTTGTTTGACACACGCTTCTTGGAATAGATTAATCCAATCCGCGTTTGCTAAACATCTATCCAATCTTTCCATGATTAGGGTTTTGCATTATTTTTTTTTATTAGTCCAGGTATACTTAGGTCCCTTGTACCCTAAAATCCAATAGATTGCAATAGTTAAGACAATTATTAAAATGGGTAAGTCTATTATTATTAACAAGGGGCCCTCCAAATTCTTCTGAAGCCCATGTTACCTCGTTAAAGTCTCCTACTACTAACTAAGGGCCTTTGAAGTTGTTTGCTACTATTTTAATATTGTACCATAAAATGAGTCCTTCCTCTAATAGATTGCTAGCATAAATAACTGTAAGAAGCCAATAATTGTTCAAATTATTTACCTTTACCATGACATGTATCTCCTGATCCGTGTCTCTGATTTGGTCTATTAAGGTATCTTAGTTGTTCCACATGAGTGCTATGCCAGCTGAGCTTTCGTGAGATGGAATCTTTGGAGAAGCCAAAGTCATGCACTTTGTTATGGTAATCTTTGAGCTTGGTTTCCAATAAAGCTACTACATTAGGTCTATGGTAGTCTAGCATCGAACGAAAAGGTCTTCTAAAATTAACATTACTTGCACCCCTACAATTCCAAATAATGATTTTCATACTAGTGTTTTGGGTTGAAAACACCCTCCTTTGGATCATTTGAGGACTGTGTTGGATCATGTTTCCCTCTTGATTCATCCAATAGTGTGTGAACATTGTTGGAATCATCACTACAACATATTGGTATATGCCCGATGCTTTTAGCTTCTTTATAGTGATTGAGCATTTCCTCAATCCACCGAGCAGCTTAAGATGAATCTTTTTTCTCTTCTTGCCTTGAACACCATTGTTTTTGCATACCTCTAACACTCCATGCTCCACTACTCTTTCTATTGGAATTTCTTCCTCTTCTTCATCCTCTTCCATCCTTGTTTGGTTCTAATCCTATTGTGGAGTTGGTGTAAGCAGTGGTACATTCTATATCTCTGCTGGTGGTTGTATATTGTTGTTGACATCATGTGTCAGGGGTGTGTGTATGGTCTGTGCATGGTTCAGTGAGGGTGCATGTTTTGTTACATGGCTCGTGTGTGTGTTCATTAGGTGTTGTGGATTGGTTTGGTACATTGGGGTTGGGGCTGGTGGGTTCTAAGGATTGGGGAAGAGTGGCATCTGCATATTGAAAAGGTTGGAGGGATTCTGGGCATGTGAGCTTGGGTATCCCCATAGCTGTTGACTCCGTGGAGACGGGTGAATCCCTGAGCTTGGGATTATGGGAAAGGACTGTGGGTGATGGTAAAGCATGTAGTACCATGGAAAGTTCATGATGTTGTTCATACCTAGCTGAAACCCCTCTAAAACTATCTGTGCTAGATAGCTTGGGTCCTCTATCTGGACCACTATGTTTTGCCTATTAAGTTGTAAGCTTATGCTCAAAGCATGCCCCATTAACCTATGCTCCATCCATGATTGTGGAACATGGTTTTGATGAATGGGAATCGTTGAGTAGATTAGAGGAGTTTGGGTTGTATTCAGTGGAGAGACATCCCTTGTATTGTTTTGTGCATGCTGGTTCTCCCTTATCCATACATTCCTTCTTGCTTTGTCCATTCTCCTGCTTTGGTTGTATGGTGGTAGTCTTAGCATTTTTGGTATGTTAGTGTAATGTGTTGGTTTTGCTTTATTAATTCTTTTGCTTGAACTGGCCCAATTGAGCTTATGTTAGGATCATATTTGTTAAGGGAGTTGTGTTTGTAGTGTGTCTGATGGTCCATTGGTCCTTGTTTTGGTGGCCGAGTATCCTAGGAATTAATTAGATGGTGACTATTATTTGAATCCTTGTCTCCATATTCTATAATATGGTGGCTAGCCATTGTACTAAAAGAGATATTTAAGGGAAGGTTGTCCATCTTGAGGGGCGAGGTCTTGTCTTCCATTAATGCCTCGATGGATTCCTCAAGGTCTATGGTTGTTTCAATGTCCATAGATGCTATTAGATCTTCTATTGGATTGCTTTCTAAATTGGATTTAATCAGAGAGTTAATGCTTGGGGTCATTAGTTTGTCCTATGATTGCCTCTTTAAGGCTAGCTTGATTTCTAGGTTTCAAGGTATTTACTATATCCACTTGTGTAAAGGTATTTTTTGGCTTATTGGCAAGTAAACTTGGATTGTCTTCTGGGCAATGATCCGCCTTTTGGATCTTAGGGTCGTTAGGATACTTCCTTGTTGTGGTCATGTCAAGGTTCATTGGGTTGGTAATTATACTTTGACTAGTATGGTTATGGTCTAATATTTGAGGATTCTTAGTACCCACTGGATTTTCGAATTGTTCATGGGTGATGTGAGAATTTCGCTTGTATTCTTGTCTTGTTTGGGAAAGCTTATCGAGCCCTTCTCCATCTGGTAGGACGTGCCCTCCATTGTTGCGTTTTGGATCCTCTTGTCCCCATGGTTAGTGTGGATTTTGCTGAAGGTTGCGCCCCCCATCCTAGGTTTTGGTTTTCTTTTGTGAGAAATAATTGTCTATTGATCCAGTTCGTTTGTTAGTTCTTTCACTTCATTAGAATTCTTAACGGGCTCCTCTTCATTTGAGTACTCTGCCTGGGCTTTTTGAGTTGGGAAGGAAGTTTGGTTATGCCCTAATCGTCCACAACTTGTACACAGTATGTTGAATCCTTCATATGTAACCAATTGGATGTGTCTACCAATTATTACATGAGTTTTCAGGGGGTTTTCTATGGGTACTAACACGCACAATCTAGCGTACTTGCCCCTTAAAGCTGAGGATGTGCTAGCATCAATACGCATTAGACTCCCTAGTTTGTTTATTATCCGTTGAAGTATGTCATAATCGTAAAATTCTGTGGGTAGTTCAGGAAGCCTTTCTCATATAGCTGAGTATGTTAGTGAGGCTTTGGATGCAACAAACTTTGGTTCATATCTTCTCACCGTCAGGAATTGGTTTTCTACGAACCATGGCCCTTCATGAGGAGCTTTGTTATAGTTTTCCTCCTTAATGAACTTAATAATGTAATAGTCATATCCTAGGTCTATTAAGGAGAGTGCTTTTATAGGTTTCCATATAGCATGAAGTTTTTGTTGTAGAAACTGGAAACCTACTCTTCTTCCAAAGATTTTTATAATTAAAGCATTGGACCAATTTTTATAAATTCTTTCCTTATCTAACGAGGATATGGGAATGAAGACATCCGTGTCAAGAGTATTTTCGGATACATCTTCTGGGATTAGGTTCTCAAAGTTTCCTTGAACCCTTATGTGAATATCATCTTGCGACTCATTAAGACAAGATTTATGTTTTTCTAAGAAGGATATCCCCACTTCTTTGGTTTGTGTTAGAGGATTCTGACTTTGGTTCTCTTTCAATGTCCAGATCCATCGGTGTTAATATGCAAAGTCGTAGAGGGCAAGAGACTTGGCAGTAAGGTGTAGGAGATTAGGGTTTCCTATGTTATCCTTAGCTATCTTAGAGAGAAGGAGGAGGTTCTCTCTCTAACCCATTGTTTCTACTCTATATTTGCCTGAAAGTTAAAAAATAGTAATGTAGCTAAACCAATTCTTCTCTGCAAAGGTTAGAGCCTATGAACGCTGCACGTAAAGTTTAAAATTTATCTTCTGTATTAGAAAGTTACAAATTGAAAGTAGCACTTCTCTAAGTTGTCAATACACATCATGATTACTTATTTCACATGTACCATTCATTTTACTTTTCTCTTCACTCAATTAGATATGTCAAAATGCATGAGTCTATAGTAAGGTACATGTCATGACACATAAATAAGATTACAAAGAAATAAATATATTATGTATAATAAAATTCAGTAACAATGATAGTATGAAAATGCCATCTGGACTGTTCCTGATAATCCCATATGCGTCAACCTTATGGTAAATTTATTTGTTAGAGAACATTTTGTGTTAATTTTGGTGAAAACCTACTTTGGCTTTTTTTATTTATTTCCAGAACACATTTTAGTTTGAGTCGTAGTAATTTACAAATGATAAAACACCTATTGGAAAATTTTACTCAACCACTTGAAAGCAAACAACACAACATGGAAATCACATTCATAAGGCTACGAGGAATATCATGTGTCAATAGCTAAAATCTTGCCCTTAAACACAAAATATATCCCAATATAATCCCTATTCACTCAATATTTAGAAATTTTGAAGCAGAAATAAATAAGGAAATCCACGAAATACTATCACTAAAATAATAATGTGAATAAAGCCTTATCTACTTTAAATAAATGACAGAGATATTCATGTCCTATCTAATCCTTTGATTGCTCGGATTTAGCTTCTGCTTCTTTCATCTTATTATTTTCTTTGCTCTTTTTAAAATTATATATTTAACAAAAATGAAACAATATATAATTTTATTATCACGACCTAAAACCAACCCGTCGTGATGGCGCCTATCATAGTACTAGGCAAGCCGACTACTCAGACATTTCCAACACTTTAAATCTTTAAAAGATAAGAAAATAATTTAATTAAAGGAAAATCGTCTAAAAACAGGATAGGAGGTCATAACTCAATACATAATTTCTCCCAAAATCGGGGTATCGCCGAGTACATGAGCATCTACATAAAGATATAATCTGGTACACCGTCTAGAAAATAAAACTGAAAAACAAAATGAAAGATAAGGGAGGAGAGTCAAGGTCTGCGAACGCCAAGCAGCTACCTCGATGATCTTCGCAGGTCCGGACTCCGCAACTCAGCAACCGCCGTGACCGGAAGCACCTGGATCTGCACACGAGGTACAGGGTGTAGCGTGAGTACAACCAACTCAATAAGTAACAAATCTAACCTTTGGACTGAAAGTAGTGACGAACTCAGCAGGTACAGTTCAATATAGAAATAACAGTACAGAAATGTAGGCATGCTTTCACGTTCATCAAATAAAAACTCAATACAAGTAAAATAGGTCAACTCTTAATGATATGACGGATATGGCATTTCTATACCTACATGCCATTGTGTATGTTGTATATGGTACACTACAATGGAAGCCTCGCGTACTCACACTCTAGGAGTACTCAGTCACTCAATACAGTACGGGGCAGGTTCAGCCTAAGGAACTCCATCCCGAATATAAATGTATAGGGCAACTCCATGGTCAAGGAACTCCATCCCAAATATGAATATATAGGGCAACTCCATGCCAGGAAACTCCATTCCAAATATAATATCCACTGCACTCACTGTGGGAGTGCAGACTCCGAAGGGGCTCCTTCAGCCCAAGCGCTATAATAAACCAGATCTAGGCATAAGTAAATAAAAATATATTGTGGTGTGCAGCCCGATCCCTAAATTAGCACTCACAATCAGGCACTCGGCCTTGCTCAGTCATTAATCTCTACAGTCTCTTGGGCTCACAACGCTCATAGTAAGTAGCCCTAATTAATAATGCGAGATGTAACAATGTACAAATACAGAGACTAAGATATGATATGAATGATGAATACGACTAAGTACATGACTGGAATTAAATAATTAACTCAACAACAAGGAATGACCATTGTGGGTCCCAACAGTACCAGCATATAGCCTAAACATAATTTCTAGCATAAATTACAGCTCAGGTCCTCTAACACATGGAGTACGGTAAAAGTGTTCAGTTAAGGAAGCTACACAATTTCCATGAAATCGACTAATTCATAGTTTACACGGTACACACCCACATGCTCGTCACTAGCATGCGCATCACCTCAACATCAATCGCATAACACGTAATTTAGGGTTTCATACCCTCAAAACCAAGTATAGAAGTGTTACTTACCTCAGGCCGTGCAAATCCCTTCTCCGACAAGACCTTGCCTCGCGAAACGGCCTCCAAATGCCTCGAATCTAGTCGCAAACAGTTCGATACAATCAACACGAGCTAAAGGAATAAATTCCATAAGAAAATACTAAGCTTTTAATCAAAAGTCAACTCAAAAGTCGGCCCCCGGACTCACGTCTCGGAATCGGGTAAAAGTCATAAAATTCGAACACCCATTCAACTACGAGTCCACCCATACCAACATTACTCAAATATGATACCAAAATCGCGATCGAACCTCAAAATTTGGCCTAAACACTTTCCTCCATTTCTTTCCAATTTTCCACCCTAAATCACTAATTTAATGATGAAATCAAAGACATAAATATGGAATTTAACCAAAACTAAGTAGGAATCACTTACCCCTATCACCCACTTGAAAATATGGCCATAAAACTAGAAATTCGCCCGATTCCCATATTTTTGTGTGCTATAGCACATGCCTTCCGTCGTGGGCCTGGGCCCGGATTGCCTAAAATTTTTTCGGGACATCCAATACAACCTAAGGAACCACAGCCACAGCCCCGCCATGACCATTCTTTGTTTTTTGGCGTTTTACGGCCGTAAAACTAGATTTCCGCCTAATTCCCATATTTGCTTGTGCTATAGCCCACGCCTCCGCCGTGGGCCCGGGCCCCCGGACCTGGATAGCCTAAATTTTTTTCGGTACATCAAGTAAAACCTAAGGAACCACAGTCACCGCCTCGCCATGACCATTCCCTATTTTTTGGCATTTTACATGCAGTCGATGAGGTAACACCGATATCGACACTATCAACCTCGAAAAGGTCGAGCATCAAAGGAAAAGAGGAAGTCAAATAGCAATCACAACTATCAGCCTCGCCCGAATCGGGGAAGTAGGAGATACAAGAAGAAGAGTAAGACTTTCTGACCCCTTGAACTTTTATTGTTACCGAAGATTCTGATGCCACCAAATCAACGGTCGAAGAGCTGGAACAGGTTATATTGATCGAGTACCAGCCCGAGTGAAAGGTATATATGGGAACGGGATTAACCCCTGAACTCAGGAAAAGGCTTATTCAATTCCTTATTGATAATATAGATTGTTTTGCTTGGTCCCATTTAGACATGACAGGTATCCCACCGGAGATAACAACGCATCGGCTAAGCCTGAACCCCGGGTTCAAATCGGTGAAGCAAAAGAGGAGACCCCAGTCCGAGATAAAGCATGCATTCATAAAGGATGAGGTAACTGAACTTCTCAAAATAGGGTCCATTCGGGAGGTAAAATATCTCGAATGGTTAGCCAATGTAATTGTAGTTCCTAAAAAATGGGAACAAACTTAGAATATGTGGAGATTATAAGGATTTAAATAAGGCGTGCGCCAAAGATTCTTTTCCACTCCCTAACATTGATTGCATGATCGATTCCACGTCCGGCCACGAGATCCTTACTTTTCTCGATGCTTATTCCGGGTACAATGAAATCTAAATGAACCCGAAGGATCGAGAAAAAACTTTATTTATCACCAAGTATGGAACCTATTGTTATAATGTAATTCCCTTCGGGCTAAACAATGCAGGAGCTACTTACCAGCGCCTAGTAAATAAAATGTTCGAAGAACAAATAGGTAAATCAATGGAAGTTTATATTGACGACATGCTAATTAAGTCCCTACGTGCAGAGGACCATTTGGTTCATTTGCAGGAAACATTCGAGATTTTAAAGAAATACAACATGAAGCTCAACCTCGAGAAATGTGCTTACGGGGTCGGTTCGGGCAAGTTCCTTAGCTTCATGGTATCGAATCGGGGGATCGAGTTCAACCCCGATAAAATCAAGGACATCAAAGACATCACCATCATGGACAGTGTAAAAGCCGTGCAGAAGTTAACCAAACGGATAGCTGGCTTAGGCCGATTCATTTCGAGGTCGTCGGATCGAAGCCACCGATTTTTCTATATACTAAAAAAGAAGAAAAATTTTGCCTGGACCCCGGAATGCCAACATACATTAGAAGAATTGAAGCAATACCTATCGAGCCCATCACTGCTTCACACTCCGAAGGCAGATGAGAAACTTTACTTGTACTTGGCAGTATCGGAAATAACGGTAAGTGGTGTCTTAGTTCGAGAAGATCAAGGTACGTAATTTACCATTTATTATATAAGTCGAACCTTAGGGGAAGCAGAAACTAGGTATCCGCACTTAGAGAAATTGGCACTTGCACTGATAAGCCCTCTAGAAAGTTAAGACCATACTTTCAATGTCACCCCATATGCGTATTAACCACTTACCCACTTCGGAATATTTTGCACAAGCCCAAACTATTATGTCGATTGGCCAAATGGGTCGTCGAACTCAGTGGATACGATATCGAATATCAACCCCGGACGGCCATCAAGTCTCAAATTTAGCTAACTTCATAGCCGATTTCACGCCAACCCTCGTACCCGAAGTAGAAAAGGAACTCTTGTTAAAATCGGGTACATCATCGGAGGTATGGACCCTCTTCACAGACGGTGCTTCGAATGTGAAGGGGTCCGATCTAGGCATCGTTTTGAAGCCGCACATGGGTAGCACTATTAGGAAATCTATCAAAACTTCTAGGTTTACTAACAATGAGGCCGAGTACGAGTCCATGATTACAGGTCTCGAACTAGCAAAAAGCTTGGGAGCAGAAGTCATTGAAGCCAAGTGTGACGCTTTACTGGTGGTAAACCAAGTGAACAAAACCTTCGAAGTTCGAGAGGATAGAATGCAAAGGTATTTGGACAAACTGCAGGTAACTTTGCACCATTTCAAAGAATGGACTTTACATCATGTACCTCGAGAATAAAACAATGAGGCTGATGCACTTGCAAATTTGGGGTCGTTGGTTGAGGAAGACGAGATCAACTCTGGGACTGTCATTCAACTCTCGAAATCCATGATCGAGGAAGGTTATGCCGAGATAAACTCTACAAGCTTAACCTGGGATTGGAGGAATACATATATTGAATACTTGAAGAACGGAAAGCCCCCATCGGACCCTAAAGAGTCAAGGACCCTACAAACCAAAGCTGCTCGATTCACATTACTGAAGATGGAACGTTATACAGAAGGACATTCGATGGACCGTTGGCAGTATGCTTAGGACCAGGGGGTACCGATTATATTTTACGAGAGGTCCATGAAGGCACTTGTGGGAACCACTCCGGCGTCGAATCACTGGTTCACGAAATCATCAGAGAAGGATACTACTGGGATAGCATGGAAAAAGACACTAAAGAGTTTGTTCGAAAATGTGATAAATGCCAAATGTTTGCACCGATGATCCATCGGCCCGGAGAACAATTTCATTCAGTCTTATCCCCATGGCCATTCATGAAATGGGGGATGGAGATCGTCGACCCTCTACCGTTGGCCCCAGGTAAAGCTAAGTTTATTTTATTTATGACTGACTATTTCTCTAAATGGGTTGAAGCACAGGCGTTCGAGAAAATGAGAGAGAAAGAGGTTATAGACTCCATCTAGGATCACATCGTATGTCGATTTGGGATACCCGCTGAAATAGTGTGTGATAATGGAAAACAATTTATCGGCAGCAAGGTGACAAAATTCCCCGAAGACCATAAAATAAAAAGGATATTAACAATGTTGTACCACCCTAGTGGGAACGGACATGCAGAATCGACGAACAAGACTATCATTCACAACATAAAGAAAAGGTTGAACGACGTTAAGGGGGAATGGAAAGAAATTTTACCCGAAGTCCTTTGGGCATATCGAACAACATCAAAGTCCAGTACGGGGGCAACCCCGTTCTCTTTAGTATATGGTTCTGAGGCCTTGATTCCAGTCAAAGTCGGGGAACCCAGTGCGAGATTTCTACATACAATGGAAGAGTCAAATCACGAGGCTATGAATACTAGCCTCGAATTATTGGATGAAAAGCGAGAAGCCGCTCTCGTCCGATTGGTCGCCCAAAAACAGTTGATCGAAAGATACTATAATCGAAGAACCAATCTTCGTCATTTTAAAATCGGGGAATTAGTGCTAAGGAAAGTCATCCTCAACACCCGAAATCCAAATGAAGGAAAACTAGGTCCAAATTGGGAAGGACCGTATCGGGTACTCAAAATCGTCGGTAAAGGATCCTACAAGCTCGGTGTTATAAACGGCAAACAACTACCAAGCAATTGGAATGTGTCGAACCTAAAACGATACTATTGCTAATGTATGAGCCTCCCATGTTCGTTTATACTTCGAAACTAACCCTTGTAGGAGTTCGACCAAGAACAGGAATGGGTTATTCAACACAAAGCCTTAGGCCTGAAAGCACATGTTGCACTATTTTTCTCTTAGACCGGTTTTATCCCAGATGGATTTTTTGGCAAGGTTTTTAATGAGGCAACTACTGATATTGATAACTTAGAACAATTCAACAGTATCTGAGGCCTCTTTACAATCAACCTCGAATATTAAGGGGCGTTACCCTCAAATATATCAAGATCATATGTCAAGTTCGATGCAAGGAAGTTACTTCATAACAATAGGGTTTCGATAGGAAAAATTGTAAGAGCCAAAATGGTAAAAACGAACCATGCTCGTGTAGTTTGCTCAATTCCATGCTCGTGCAATTTGCTCAATTCCATGCTTGTATAGTTTTCTCAATCCCTAGTACAAAACATGAACACATGTATAACGACATAAAGAGAAATTTATTTTTTGCTAATATCTCACGTATCAGAACCCATCTGCTATTTCATGATCTATTACGCAAACAAGCTTAAGGGCCGACCACTACCCCATAAATCGGGATTGCCAACCGAAAAATCAACGAGGCCAAGCCCCACACAAAGCCTACGGGCTACCTTACTTCGAGTTCGAGCAATCACTCACTCGACTATTAAGCCTAAGGGCTACTCTTATTTCAAGTTCGAGCAAACACTCACTCGACTACTAAGCCTAAGGGCTAACAATTATTTCGAGTTCGAGAAAAATACTCACTCGACTACTAAGCCTACGAGCTACCTTACTTCGAGTTCGAGCAAAGCACTCACTCAACCAATAAAAGCTTATGGACTAACTATTACATCGAGTTAGAGCGAAGCACTCACTCAACCAATAAAAGCTTATGGACTAACTATTATATCGAGTTAGAGCGAAGCACTAACTCGACCATAAAACCTACGGGCTACACCGCTTTAAGTTTGAGCAAACACCCACTCGGTTATACAGGCTATAAAGGCCCGAATTCGATCAAATTGCCTAATGCCTTGAATTCATGAAAACTTTCATAAGGCATGGATCTTCTCGAGGGTCTCCCTTTGAGATTGGAATTTGGCAAGTTCAGCAACCCAATGTGCTCGAGTTGTAGCAATTTCGACGTCCTCTCTTGCTTGCACCTGAGCAGCTTCAGCGTCGGCCCGATAGACGGCCACGAATGGATCCGTATTGGCCTTTGCTTTTTCAGTGTCAGATTTGGCTTTGGAAAGTTCGAAGGCTAACCGAGCCTCGATCTCCTCTATTTTTCTTGCTTGGACCGAGCTATTCTCCTTCATGACTTGAAGTCGGCTTTCGGTCGATGATAATTGGGCTCGAGCAGTTTCTTTTTCTGCGGCAAGACGGTTCATACCATCTTTCTATCCTAATGTCTCTGCCCTTATCATATCGACCTCCTCACGAAGCTTCCCAATCACCTCAAGCTTCTGCTGCAGCTGTGAGATTGAAATATTAGCCACCGTTCCCAAAGCAAGCCCATGGGTTTTTAAGATTATCATTACCTGCTCGGTCTGGTCTTCATAAGCCTTAGCCAACTCAGCTCGGAGGCCCTTGATTTCTTCTTCCCTTTGCCCGAAGACGAGTCTAAGGGCGTTCCTATCTTCCGTGACCCATCGGAGGTCTGCTTCGTACCGACGCAACTTAACTCGAGATCGAGAACACGCTTCTCGATGAACCGTTATGGCCTGCAAAGAAAGAAGAAAAGAGGTTAGAAAAGAAAAACAAATATGAAGGTGGTACCAACGAAGTGAGTTAAGGCTTACCCGATTCAGAGCCTGCTGCACTTCGTGGAAAAGATCCAATGCATCACTAGGGCCAGCAGCATCCTCGATACCGGTAAACAAATCACAAAAAAGGTCCTCTCCCTCGTGAGGATCATCTACCTCGAGGGCCCCCAAAGCTTTGGCCTCTCGAATCGCCCCTTCGGAAAAGGCGGGGAGAGTAGGCGAGTCTCCGATTACTATTTCCCCAAGCGAGTCGCTTGGGGCGTTCTCCTCGGTTCGGAGAGCTTCAAGATCGGCCCTTTCGGATAAACCCACCAGTTGTCGACTTCGGTGGGAGGCATCCTCAACCTCCATTAACTCGGGGACTTTGCCCGAAGCCTTCTCTGATACCACCTCAGTTTGAGGCAGAGACACACAAACCACTATCGATCCAGCTGCCTTTGAGGCATCAATGGTTTTCTTCACTCGGGCCACTAGTACGGACCCGTCGTCTTCTTCTTCCTTGTCTTCATCCCTTAGATGCCGAACTGATTCTTCGGTCAAGGTTCCGATATGCGGCCGAAGAGTCAAACGAGGAGGCTATGAGCACGAACCAGGAACTATTGGACGAGAGGCATAGGGCCGCCCTTGTCCTGTTAGCCGCCCAAAAATAACGGATCAAAAGGTGTAACAATCGGAGAGCCAACCTCCGACACTTCAATATCGGGGACTTAGTATTAAGAAATATGACATTGAACACCCGGAACCTGAATGAACGGAAGATGGGACCGAATTGGGAAGGTCCATATTGAATTATCGAGATTACCAGTAAAGGTTCATACAAAATCGAAGCAGGGAACAGTGAGCGACTACCAAAAAACTGGAATGTAACCCACTTAAAATGATACTACTGCTAAGGTACGACCCCATTCATTCTTTCCTTTACAAATATTACGAATTGGACTAACACTTGCAGGCAACAACCAAAGAATGGTGCAGCTATTAAGCCTGAAAGCACGTGTTGCACTCTTTTTCCCTTGAATCGGTTTGTCCCAAATGGGTTTTTCGGCAAGGTTTTTAACGAGGCAACAATGGATCGTGCTAAATTAGAATCTAAGACCGGTTATGAACCAGAATCGATGGTCATGTCAACAGTATCCGAGCCTCTCGACGATCGACCTCAAAAACTGGGGGCCACCACTCTCAGGTAATGATTTTAGCAAGGAAGGAAACTTTGTTCTTGAACATTTTGGGCTCGGCGGATAGGATTTATTGTAAGGTTCAAACGGTCAAATAAATCGTGCCCGCATAGACCATCTAAGCCATAATACGAAGCTTGTACACACTTGCAATCTTGTATATTGCACACAGGAATGATAGAAAGTTTCTACCTTGCAGATATATATTTTGCCCCTTAAGACTATTACATTTTGTTCCTTAAGGATATCGATCCCAAGGGCCGCCTCTATACGGATCCAAGAGATCACCCCCACTCGAGGACTGTCATCCAAGGCAAACTAGGAAGACTCGGGCAATCTAAGCCCGGGGGCATAGAAACCTATTAGACAGTGCCTAAACTTAAAAAACTACAACCACCCCCACTCGAGGACTGTCGTCCAAGGCAAGTTCAGACAGCCCGGGTATCAAAGCCCGTAGGTACAAAGCCTATTAGGTAGTACCTGAACTTAAAAGGCTACGACCGCCCTAGAAACGGCCAGGAGACGTCCAAAGCCCTTAATCAAATAAGGCCTTCAAAAATTCCAAACCGGTTCAAAGGCTACCCTCGGCAAAACTATAATCTGAAAATATCTAAACAAGCATTTCGGGGAAAACTTCCATTCATATCGAGCCCCCACGAGTTTCAAACAAAATTACATCGAGAACGAGCCTTGTTCGAACCTCTGAACAAGAACTTATTACTAAGTTTTATTTAGAGTTAAGGCATTTGAAATCTTTGCAATCATAAAAAGGAAACCAAAAGAAACGAACTCAAAAATTGCAAAAGGGAAAAAAGCCTTATATATATATATATATATATATATATATATATATATATATTCCAATAGAAGTCTTTACAAATAGAGGCCCCAACAAAATGAACAAAATGCAAAAACAAAGAAAAATCCCTAAGGCACCTAAGACTGATCTTGACCAGAACCCGTCTCGTCATTGGGGTCGTCGGGGTCTTCTCCATCCTCGGGTTTGCCGGAGCCCTCAGAGCCTTCCTCATCCTCGGTCAGCCAGCTTATTGGCCTAGAGCCTTTTCGCATTTTCAATCTCGGTTGATAGGTCGAAACCCCGAGCATGGACCTCCTCAAGAGTCTCCCTACGGGAAATCCACTTCACGTACTCAACGGTAACTTTCAGATGGTCATGGGCTGCCTCGGCATCAGCCCTGTACTGGGCCACCATCTATTCAGCATCGGCCCTGGTTGTTTCCGACACAGACCTCGTCGTTTCGAGCTCCTTGCCAAGGGCATCCCGTTCAACAATGGCCGAGCCCAATTGATACTGAAGGCTTTCGATTCGTTGAGCCCGTGCTTCGTCTTTCTTTCTCGCCACTCGGAGTTGGACCTCCATCGATGCCAGTTGCTCCCGGGAAGTCTCTTTCTCCGAAGCCAATCGGTCCATTTTTCCTTTCCACCTATCGGCCATGGCCTTGACCTCGTTTATCTCGGCTTGAAGTTGGTCGATCCTGTCAACTTTTTGTTGGAACTGTGAGGTTTTGGCGTTAGTCACCATGTCTAACTCGACATCACTAACTTCAAAGATATTTACCTGTCCCACCAGGTCGGCATGCTCCTTTTGAGCCGCATCCAACTCATCCTGGAGACTCTTGACTGCTTCTTCACGTTGCTCGCTGAGAAGCTTATACATGTCCATCTTCTCAGCAAGCTCCTTGACCTCAGCCTCGAGCTAGTTAGCCTCAGCCTGGCACCGAAAAACACTTTCATGATGAAGTACCGAGGTCTAAAGGCTCAAAAGGCATGAGAGATATCAAAAACTAAATCCAAGGATGAAGGAGTGTAATGACGCCTTACCCGGTTCAGCGCATGATATGCTTCGTTTAACAAGCATGACGTATCCATCTCGTTCATTTTCGCCTGGTCTTCTTCGGTTACAAGGCACATGAGGTAGCTAGCCACTCCAACGGGGGCGGAAAGAACTCGGGCATCCTCCAGGACGGTGATGATTATTGACCACTTTCGGCCAGGATCCGTGCTCGGGGCGGGGAATCAGTTGATTAATTTTGGGCTCGAGTTCAGCCCGCCAACCTCCGAAGATAGGTTTTTCCTTGGCACCTCCAAGTCACCAAACCTGAAGAAGTCTCCCAGGGCAGTTGAGTTCACACCTTCAAAAAAGCAATGGACAGGATCATCTGCACCATGGGCCCCTTCTTTGGATCGCTCCTTCATTGCTCGAGCTTCGTCGAATATAAACTCGGTGAACGAAGGCGGCCCCAAAATTTCTATGACACCGGACAGAGCGGAGCCGGTGTCACGAGGGGTCTTGGCCCTTACATCTACATCGGCCTCCTGAACTTGAGAGGGATCACCCTCCGTTGTTTCCCCTATGGTTGCCACCCGCTCTTCGGGGAAGGACGACTTACATGCCACTAAAACGTCACCTTCCTCAGGCTCGTCCCTGAGCCGGAAAAGTGAGTCTGAGTCAGGCGCTCGGGAGCCAGAACTCTCATTTGGATTACGGGCTAACCTTCTCTTTGGCCTCTTCTTCTCTGAGCTCGGAGAACTCGGAGCCCTCCTTCTCTTCTTCTCTCCGGCAGCGGCTCCGGGTTGACCCAAAGCGGAAGGATCAATGGACAGGTCTTCGTCCCCTACTAAAGGCCTAAGCTCAACGATCTTAGGTAATCTTGCAAAAAGAAAAGAGAGATTAAGAACATGGCGCTGAAAAGGGGAGCCTAGTGTTACTTATTCGGGGAAGAAATCTTACTATGGGATCGGGCCTCCCAGCGCCCCTTTGAGAGTTCGCGCCTGAGCGCTCAGAATAAGTCATCTGCAAGAAAATTCCCTCGATCATCTCCTTGAGCCGAGGAATGTCTTTTGGGACTCGAGCAAGGGCTGCACCACCACAAATACTGATGAGGAAAAGGGAGATAAAACGTAAAATCGACATCTGAAAGAAAGTATGCTTACGTGATACATTCCACTTCTTGGGGAATGGCCTAAATCCAGTAGGGATCAGGTATGTGGTCCTCACCCGGACAAAGCGTCCCTGCCAACCCCGATCCTGGTCCTCATCGATGCTGGAAAATGGGGCTTTTCTATTCCGGAGTACGAGCTTTATCAGTCCCCACCGGAAGATTCGGGGGACTGTACAAGCAGAGTAGATGATCGAAGGTGAACAAACAGGAGTCGACCTTGTTCACAAATATCGAAAGAGGATTACGACCCTCCACAACGATGGAAGAATCTGATGAGGCATACGTCATACCTCCTACAAAGGTCGAGGATAACCGGTCCACCAGGCCAGTGTAAAAAGATAAGTGTAGACACTCAAATATCCCTCCACATGGGTAGTAATATCGTCATCCGGCCCGGGGACTACTATGTCCTTACCCTCCCAACCACAGTCGTTTTGAACCACAAGAAGGACAGCCTCGGTGATGGAGCAGATATACCTAGATACCGCCTCGCATCGACCTTGCACTGATGATGGCTTTTCGACCTTAAAATCGTCTGCGACAGAACACCCCCGGGGACGAACATTTTCAAGGGGGCTTGGCTGCCGGTTCATCGGCAACCGCACCTGGAGCGGACCTCTCAAGGACAACCACGTCGGGGGTGGTCTCCTCGACTTCGGTGGACGACTGTGGAGAAGAAGAATCACTCTTTTGAGGAACGATTTTGGAAGTTTTTGCCATTGTTATCTGGAAAAAGGCTTGAAAAAGTATGTAGGAAGGTTGGGAGATGAAGGGTAAAAGCTTACTAAGGAAATCAAGCAGTGCTGGTTTGGGTAGAAGATTAATAAAAACTTGTAATTTGTTGAGAAATCTTGAAGAACGAAGGTAAAAACGTTGGGGTACAAAGAAAAGCAATAATATCCTGAAACTTTCGAAGGTAGAAGCTTGGCCAATAGTAAAAATGAATTAAGGAGAGGAGTATTTATAGGGGCTTCGCGCCGTTTCCCGTCCAGGGACGACCTGCCGATGGCTGACACGTGTTTGAAGTCATTATGACGCGACTGACTGGACATTTCGGATCTTTTGTCATTTCTATTACGGTGTATTGAAGAAGGAATTGGAGTGCTCATGTCGTTTCTCGTCGTGAACTTACTCTCCGAGAAATGAGGGGACTATCTGTATACGGGTGAAATCGAGCCCTTGAGACGCCTCGATTTCTGATGAAATAAACGGAGCAAGAAACGTGATGGCAAGGAACCAGAATCGAGGCGAGGAGCCCCTCGAGTCGGGGTTCGGGGCAAAATGTCCGCCCTCGAAATATCGTAGCCATGACCCCGGGACCGATTAGAATCCTAAAGGCCTTGGAGAGCACAATCAGGCAATCGAGCATGACCAACAAAAGGCCGTAACATCCGTGATCAGCCGGATATCACGGTGTGGATCTCGGAATGTATCGGCAGGAATCTGGTAATTGGTTAAACGGAAGATATTTACCTTTTATGGAATTGTACTTAGAGTAAAACTCCCCTATTATATAAATGGGGGTCTGACTATTCATTAAGCACATGAAATATACCCTTATTTCTTTGAGCATGCCCTTATTTCTTTGCTATTCCAAGTTCTTACCCGAATTAATCAATTCTTCATTATCGTGAGCCCGAGATAATTCATCAATTCCTCATTATCGTGAGCCCGAGATCAAAGGCAGGCATTTCACTGAGTCTGAATTCACTCCCCCCAATTGGTTCAACGATTTATTACGTTCTTTATCCGTCTGATCTATCGTGATTTATCATTTGTATTGAATTAATCTGCATATCTTTAAAACACAATTGTTATCCGTATTTTTCGGGTAAACAAACACAATTTCAAATTTATATTTTCTTGCGTAATATTCCAAATACAGGCTCATGTTGTCTCTTATTAGTTGATCTAGAGTAGTGGGACTACAAACTTCAAGCTACTACCAAGTCCTACCCACGCTTTATTTGCGCTTTGGGCTTAAAGCCCCAACGGGCCTTAGAGCTTTTTTGTGCTTTTTGCCTTTGATAACACTTTCGTCAATCAGTACTATGACATCAGTAAATAACATACACCATAGCACCTTCCCTTGTATGTGTCGCATCAGCACATCCAACGCTAGGGCAAACAAAAACGGGCTAAGGGCAGATCCCTGATGCAACCCCATCTCCACAGCGCAATGACCAATCTATGCAAAAATCATTTCTCATATATTACTGCAGATCCAGCACTGAGAAATCTGTTGCCTCCAGCTATGAAACTCAATATAATGTCCCCTCCCTGATCTCTCTACCCCTCTATCCTTCTCCACCTAAATACCAGACATGGTTCACTTTTGTATTACAAATACCAGACTTGATTACCAGCACAATTCGAATTCGTCCTGCACTATACTACCTAAGCCCTGAGGCTGGAAGCAGAACTATTAGCAACAATTTGACCCTCAGAAGGAACTCAAATGGAAAGGGAAGCAGATAAGAAGCTGATATGCCACACCCCCAACCTTATAAGGGTGAGAAGTTGCTTATATTCTATCATTGCAAAGCAGGACTTCAGTAGCTCTCTCTGCCCTTGTTGAATTGCAGAAATGCATAAAATAGACCTCAAATATTCTTTTAAAGACAGTGGGGCTTAGGTATGCAATTCCTGCACCGCAACTAATTCATTGGCACCCGCTACAGCCCACAAACACGAGTTCCAGTAATTATGCCTACGAAGGCTAGAGAAGATGGGCTCACGCTGTGTTATAAATGGTATGCAGATATGAGATCTCTATGTTATTAGTCTATGTCTCAACCATCCAATCATCATCTTGGAGAACCCAAACGTCATGATTTTATCCATAGGAAGTTTTGGAGAACCCAGTCCCACTATTGCTTCAAAAATAACCATTAACCATCTCAACCAATATCCTCAAGGTGAAGAACTAAAACACATTTTGTTTAGGTTAACAATTAAGTATTACTTAGGGGAAGAAAAAAAGGACAATCAAAATCGAACTCACTCATTTTGTAAAAAACCCTCCCGCCAATACCACTAGACTATAAGATTTGGTGGTAAAATGCATTGAATAGACACTTGTGGAATTTCTGTTTCTATAGTAATAACCCATAGCTACAAACCCAAAAATCGCACCATCTAGCTCAATTTAGGATTGGAATTCCAAGCCTCCAAACTAGCTGAAAACTACAGAAGATTCTATATTTATGTCAAAACCCAACATTTACTCGTGAAAGAGCATACATATTTAAAAGTTAGCAAAATTTACCTGTGGGGAAAAGTCAAGTACTTAGTCATAGGGACAGTAATGATATTCCTCCTAGCATTAACATCGGACTTTTGGATAGCAGCAATCACCTCTTTAGCCTTACCAACTCCAACACCCACTTGCCCTTTCTTATCACCCACAACCACAATTGCTCTAAAATGCAATTGCTTCCCACCTTTAACAACCTTAGTAACTCTCCTCACTTGCACCACTCTCTCATCAAACCCATCTTTGGCCTTCTCTTTCTTAGTTTTCCCAAACCCAGTTGTCTTTTTCACCTTAGAGTCCATTGTATAAATGTCATTCCCAAGGAAAGTCTCTCCACTGTAAGCTGGCCCATAAAGCTCTTCATAAGCTTTTGCAATGTCGTCTTCGGATTCTAAGGGGCCATCGTCGAAAGAGGGTGGTTCTATGAAGTCTTTAGGGCGTTCTGGAGGATCAAAAGTGGAAATTTCTTCTGGGTCTGTGTTGTCAAAGAAAGTGGTTTCGACGGTTGTGGAATTGGCTGTTATGGGCTTGAGTTTTGATAGGTGGATGGGTTTAGGGAGGAAGAATGATTGGGATTGAAAGGGTGAAAAACAAGAAGGGGTTGTGCGTAGAGAGAGGGAAGAGAAGGTGGAGAGCGAAGCAGATGCTGCTGCCATTGTCTCTTGTCTTGTGCCAATGGCGAAGTACAGTGGAAGAAATGTAATCTTCTTATCCTTTAACTTTCAAGTGGTAAGATGGGCTGAGTTTAGGACTAGTTGACTACGATTTGGGCCTAACTTTGGGCCTCTTGTAATGAGTGTATGTAGTCTTAGAAGAAAGAAGATTTAACCCAAATAGCCATCCACCTAATCTCTTAAACTTAAAATAGCCGGCGAATATATAATATATATGTATAATCTATGTATATCGGCTAGAAAAAGTGATCATTAAATCTGACCCGCTATTTCTGTAACAATCCCTAGAAGAAATGACACCAGGTACTCACTCTAAAAGGCTGCTATTTAGTAAGGAAATTTTACCTCCTATATCAAAGGTATACACCCTATTTATTATAAATCAAAATTATTTTTAAATATTATTTTCTATAGCTACCTTTTATATTTTATAGCAAAATAGGTATTTATGGATATACTACCATTGAGGCATGAAATACGATATTTATATTTTTACTCTCTCTTTCTTTCAATTAACAAAAGATTCTCTCTCAATTTTCTTCTTCTTTCTCTCTCTCTCTTCCTTCTCTCTCTCGTCGAGCAACTCAAGCCCTAGTATTGATGGCCGACGAGAAAGAAAAATCTCTCTCTTTTCGAGTAACTCAAGATACACGCCCTACTATTGATGGCCGACGAGACATTAGAATAGAGTAGAAGGCAGCCAGGAAACAGAAAAGAGTGAATTTTTCAAACGTAAAGGAACAATGTGATGAACTCTTATCATAAATTTATTGTACGGATCCGACGAACTTTCTTCTCTTCTTGGCCGGAAAACGCCATATTCGACGAACTTTTTTCTCTTCTTTGCTATTTAGTCACATATAATGATACACATACATTGTATTATGTACAAATTCACTCAAAAATATTGTATTTTTATATAAATACATTTATTTTGCATGTATTTATGTATTTCGAAGATCTATATTTTTTTAATACAGTTGAATACATGATATAAATATTAAAATACACTGAATACAAACATTAAAATAGAACAGAATATAACAGAATAGTATTGATGGCCGACGAGACATTAGAATAGAGTAGAAGGTAGCCAGGAAACAGAAAAGAGTGAATTTTTCAAATGGAAAGGAACAATGTGATGAACTCTTATCATAAATTTGTTGTACGGATCCGACGAACTTTCTTCTCTTCTTGGCCGGAAAATGCCATCTTCGACGAACTTTCTTCTCTTCTTGGCCGGAAAACGCCATCTTCGACGAACTTTTTTCTCTTCTTTGCTATTTAGTCACATACAATGATACACATACATTGTATTATGTACAAATTCACTCAAAAATATTGTATTTTTATATAAATACATTTATTTTGCATGTATTTATGTATTTCGAAGATCTATATTTTTTTAATACAGCTGAATACAGGATATAAATATTAAAATACACTGAATACAAACATTAAAATAGAACAGAATATAAACAGTGAATACATTTAATTTTAAAATATAGTGAAATACAGTAAAATATACTGAATACAAATAGAAATATAGTGAATACAACCAATAAAATATACTGAATACGGTAGTAATAACATATATTAGGAATAACTAAAATACTGTCAATACAATACATTTGAATACACTGAATATAAAATAGAGAATACAGTAAATACAAACATTGAATCTAATGAATGCAACATCAAAAAAAATATTGAAACACACTAAATATAAAAGTTAAATACAACAGTTATACAACTGAAAAATTATTCTAACTAATTAGATTGATAATGAGGCATGTTAGAATTGATTTTATTTAGTTATATTAGGAGTGTATCACACTAATTGATATTATTTCTGTTATTAGACAGCTGGACATACCTATTTTTAAGGTGATTGACGTTACTATATTTATGAATAAATGGCGCGAATACATGTGAATACATGCGCGTACAGCTGCACTGCCCTGATTTTAGGCGTTTTTTGCTGTTGTATTCATTAATACAGCAGCGCAAATACAACGAATACACTACCGTAACAACTGAATAGTAGTTATAGGAAGTAATCATGTATATCGTAGCTATAGGAAGTAAATATTTTTTCCACATCATAAAAAAGTAGTCGGTTTGTTGAAATGAAAGGAAATATTTTTTCCACATCATGAAAAAAAGTACTCATGTTATTGAAATGAAAGAAAATACTTTTTCTACATCATAAAAAGAATATACTCATTTTGTTGAAATAAGAAAAAAAGTACTCTATTGACAACATGAAAAGAAAGTACTCTTAATAATATTTCTATTTATGGTGGTTCATGGGCGAGGTTGGGGTGGATGGGGGTGGGTGGATGGGGTGGGTGGGGGTGAGTTGGTGGGGATGTGAAATAGGGGTGGAGAAGGCTGAAAAAGAATTTTGGAAAATATTTTCCCTTCTTTTGATAGAGAAAACATTTTCCTCCAATTGGAGGAAAATATTTTTCAAAATATTTAAGTCAATCAAACATAGGAAAATAATTTATAATAACTTACTCACATCCCGTGTTTACATTAAATTATAATAATTTATTGTGAAAAAGTTACACACTTGGTTGCTCGACCAAAAATATTTATTACTACTAGCCAGTATACATGAATCATACGCTAATTTTACATATATTATACATCTGTTAACTACTTTTTTAGGTGGGTGGCTATATTATAGCTAAGTCATCAATTGAGGTAAGAAGACGATAAATAAAAATGTGTCATGTATTCATTGAATTGGTCTAAACATCTGGTGCAGTTAAATTTTTAACGCCTGATTCTTATGGACTAACAGCAAAGGTACGAAATCCAAATCCATACTTGTTGTCTGAAAGGCTTCCGACCATCTAGCTTGAACTTAACTAAGTGAAACTCATGTTCGAATCAATGAAATGGGTGAATGCAGCACTAAACTTGAGGCCTTTTTCGAAAAGGAATTGTGAGCGTTGACAGAGTTCCTACAAGATTTCTGAACTATTTTCTTTCTTAAAAACTTCAATTTTAATATACAAAATCTTAGCTCTCTATATATATAAGAAGAGAACTTCAACAAAAAGAGAAATGTCCGCACTAATTATACGTGAAAGCCAAGAAAGTTGAAATGTAACATCACTCCGACACAATAATAATTGCCAATCATTTTTGCTTTATGTTTGAGTTCTTGGCTCTTTGGTGTGTTATTCAACTTATATAACATGCAAAACAGTGTATACAGCTCTAGTTTTACTATGATTGATGTAATTTCCAGCATTTTATGGATAGGATAAGTTTAAATCGAGGCGTCCAAAGTGAATAGCAGGGCATTGAAAATACCATTCTAATATAGTATAAAAAGATCTTTGGGAGTATTGCCATTGTACAACAATTAATGACAAATAAACTGATTCCTATAAATAAGGAAGCATCTCTTTATGATTATGTAAATGGCCAAGATATCATATAAAAATCCTCCAATAAGAAGAGAAAGAAACAAGTTTGATGGCTGTATCTTGATCCACGAAGAAACAAGCATCGCTGCCATATCTTGATATATTGGTCGTGACTCACTGAGGCTATGGTTCCTGTCGGAGGTGAATCTGCAAATGAAGAAATTATACCACCATGTGCTTGGTGTGGCCAAGTTCTGTGGCTCTGGTACATTGGATTCCACAGCTCCAGTAACTGCAAAAACACTTGACATGTTACTTTCCTTCATGAAATATCAAAAGAATCTAGGATCATCTAAAAAGTTATCTTTTTGAGATGGTTACATGTGATTCATGTGAATAATACTAGGTTACATTTGTTGTTGTGCAACTATATTGAGACAATAATCAAGCCAAGTCTACAAAGAACTTATCTATGAGCTCAAAGCTTCATCTGTTAAGCATACCTCATGAGAACCAATCGCCAAGATTTGAGCGCGGTCAGGGTGGAAAGTGCATGACTGGAACTTATTGCCACTGGAACGCAGTTCATGTAAACACTTTCTTCCGCTAACACACCATATCCGTGCACTATCCTCGCTCATGGATGCCAGGAAATTCCCGCTCATATCCCAACAGATTGAACGGACATCTCCGACATGTCCCTGTATATCAGAGAAAAAGAGACCGCATTGATAGGATCCAGTAATGCTGCAGATAAGAAATTTAAGACAAGCTTGATTTGGAATAAAACATCTTACTTGTAACTGTAGTTGGACGCTGTTAGTCTCCACATCAAATATATTTATAATATTTCCTGTAGAACATGCCAAAAGGTTCCCAAATCGAGGTTGGAATCTAACCTGTCTACTACCTCCCTGCGTTTGTACCAAGAGCAAATCAATACTATCTTTTGTGAATTGAGTAAATCTAACTCTCTAGAAAGTTACTTTAGCACTGTACTTTCCCTTGCTGAATGTGATACCTATCTCCGTCAAATAATATTATGAAACTCAACCATTTATATCCTAAATGGCCTATTTGCATGTGTATTCACATGGTAACGACTTATTGATCTTGAAAACCTTGAAATTCCTTGCAACAACAACAAATATTACTACAACTCAATCCCAAACTAGTTAGGATCGGCTTTTCCCACATGCTAAATGCAGGAATTCATGAGCAAAACAGATTCAACAATGACTTAGAGTAGGTAGATAAGTAAAATTTGAAATGGAAACAGAAAAGCAGGTAAATTTCAAATGAAGGAGGCTTTCCTATGCCAAGCAGAGACACTCTCTTCATCAACATTACAAAAAGAAGTGGAGACACCAACCTTAAAAATGAGTTTGCAATCACCGTCATTGACATCCCACAGTCTAATCTCGTCGTTGCTATCACAAGAACTGAGAAGACCCACCTTTGATGGATGAAAATCTATGGACATCACATGATCAGCATGCCCCACAAGTTTTTGGAAAGGGTTGCTTGGCTGGATTAAGACAAGATGATGAAATAGGTAAGTTATCATGGTTGTAATAGACAGAAGAAAAATGAAGTAACTTAAGAGATTAAACAGTTATCATTATCAGAAACGTCCTGATAGCCATAAGAAAAATAAAAAGATTATCTAAGTTTGACAGTAGGTGTAAAAACAGCATAAGATGTTTTAGCAACACCGTAGTTCCTCAAATATTGACTCAAATGAAATTTATTATGGAAAATAGAGATACTACCTTGGCTGCATCCCATATCATCACAGTTCTGTCAAAAGAAGATGTTGCAAACACCCTTGAATTTGGTGTAAAACGGATATCTGTAACGAGATGAGCATGACCTTTTCCAGTGTTAACATCATTATTTTCCAAGTCCCAAATCACAACCTAAACATATCGTTAACGGGAGAAATTGAGGTAAGCGCTCTCCCATTTGACCAACAAGAATCCTGTAGAAGATTAATATGACAAACCTCGTCTCCAGCAGCAGCCAACAACTTCCCTTGTGAATGGAAGTGGCAACATAGGAGCTCGCTGTGTGTTGCGTGAAGACTTCCAATCTCTTTAACAGAGATGCCTGCAAAGTAAAAAGAACTCAATTATCCTTTATGCCGATAACTAGTAGCTACAGAGCTTGATCTCAAATCCTACATGCAAATTTCACAAGAAACGTACAGATGACACCATCTATTAGCCACCATGAGAAGCTGCCAGATCACTACTTGCTTTTGAGTAAAGAGGTTAATGATAAAGTACAATTATCATACATCAACTATACACCGTCAGATATGTGCAATGAATCTTCCAGTAGTCCCTAAAGCACTAGTGGCAACTGGAAGAATAAAGCAGGGTATAATATGGAGATAACACTATCACCCTTAATTCCTGATGGAATTATGTATTGCAAAATACTAGTTATTTACTAGTCCTTGACAAAAGTAAGAACCCCTGATGGGATAATGTATTGCAAGATAGACATTTTCCCTCTTTTACATCACTGTTAACTGTTAGCTTGTTGTAACCTACCTTTCCATTCAGATTGAGTGAGAGCAGCAAAACTTCTCCTCAATGCAGACTAATGGTTGTCAATTATCTAAATTACTACCTTTCTAATATTGAATTTCTTTTTTTACCCATTAAGCTTGTTGTAACCTACCTTTCCGGTCAGATTCAATGCAAGCAGCAATATTTTTCCTCAATGCAGAGATCGAATTATTTGCACCAACCAGACCAGCATCTCCCTGGGAGAAGTAGCTGTTAATATTGCCATTCGTAATACCATCGGTAGTAGCTTTCTCTTTCCCAACCTATAGCACAGAAATATATTAAATCATACTCATTGATACAAATGACTATAAAGGTTGACAGAGACAAGAAAAAAATAAAGAAAGGGAAGTCCAATCCCCAATAAGATGCAGATGACAATGGTAGAGTGAAATGAAAACACCAGCACATGAAGGGCTTTAAGAAGTAGATGCACAAAAATTATCTTACAGCTGCCAGAGAACTCAGTGAAGCTTTCCTCTTTCTGCCCCTCTGATTCAAAATACATGTAAATAAATCAGTGGTCAAATAGGGGAAGATGCACGTCTCCATCAACTCTTGTACTGCTAAAATATTGCTGAAATTTGAAGATGTTCAAATAAAATCAGTTACTTTCTTTATGATCTAAGGCCAACCTTATTTGAAGACTGCAGTCTCAGCTGGTTCACTTGCTCCTGCACTGCAATTTGCTTTCCTCCTGCAGGAGCTAATATTTGCTGGTCAACTGGTAAATTCTCCAGGGTTCTTTTATTTTTATCGCCAAGCATCTGTTCAATACCAGAAGAAGACAAATAGAAGAAATAGTGAGGTAGGATAAAGATCTGTCACATCAGTATAGTAGGATAGTCTTTATTTTGTCCTCAATCTGGTTATTGCTTTGCAAATACTTTGAAGTTTTTTCCTCTTTTTCTTTCTGCTACATAGGCTCTTTCTTTTTAGAGTATTAATTTACTGCTCTTATTTTGACAATTGATAACTTGATGTGCAAAGTTTTACAAAGAGATTTCACAGAACATAAAATCCTGAATAGCAACCCGTGGTCTATTTCACGGCTAAAATAATTGCAGCATGCTACAATCAATAGGAGCGACATGATTAGTTGAGTATTCAACTTACTCCTGCATCTTTGCCACTCGAGCCAGCTTGAATGAGCATACGATTGAAATCACCAGAACTTGCAGGGGCAGGAAAGTTGAGCTCATCCAATGTTTGAACTGCCACTTCTGGTAAAACATCCTGTTGAGGAGAGAATTTAGTTCTCAAAAACTGTTCCTTTTGAGTCGGTACTATTACACTAGGATGTACAACTTGATGGTTAATGACAGGGGAAACTGGGCCAACTCCCTGGGTTGAATATAAAAGGAATGAATCAACTTAAAGTTGAAACCGAACTGAAACACCATAATGGACTATACATTTCGATTGATGCAAAAGTTCAAGACACTCACAACTAACGGCCATCCTTGATGAGATGCTTGTTGGAGAGATCTGTTGTTCCCTGCAGGTACAGTGGAAGAAAAATCAACAGAAGGGCGGTTACTGAAGGGCGGTTAATACAGTACTTTCAAAACTTACGTCTCACACGCCTTCCGAGTGGACCCGATCCCCAAGACCCGGATTGCCTAAATTTTTTAGGGCCATCAAATACGACCTAAGGAATAATACTCACAGCCCCGCCATGATCGTTCCTCGTGTTTTGCATTTTAAGGCCAAAAAACTAGAATTCTGTCTGATTCCCATATTTTCGTGTGCTATAACCCACGCCTTCCGAGTGGGCCCGGACCCTCCGGACCCGGATCGCCAAAAAATTTTATGGGCCATCAAATAGGACCTAAGGAACTATAGTCACCGCACCGCCATGACCGTTCCTCATTATTTTGCGTTTTACGGCCAAAAAACTAGAATTCCGCCCGATTCCCAAACTTTCGTGTGCTATAGCCCACGCCTTCTGAGTGGTCCTGGCCTCTCCAGACCTGGATCGCCTATATATTTTTCGGGCCATAGAATACGACCTAAGGAACCATAGTCACCGCCCCACCATGACCGTTCCTCGTTCTTTTGCGTTTTACGGCCAAAAACTAGAATTCTGCCCGATTCCCATATTTTTATGTACTATAGCCTACGCCTTCCGAGTGGGCCCGGCCCCCTAAACCCGTATAGCCTAAAAAAATTTCGGGCCATCACATACGACCTAAAGAACCATATTCACCGCCCTGCCATGACCATTCCTCGTTTTTTTGCGTTTTACGGCCAAAAAACTAGAATTCCGCCCGATTCCAATATTTTCGTGTGCTATAGCCCACGCCTTCCGAGTAGGCGCGGGCCCTCCTGACCCGTATCGCCTAAAAAATTTTCGGGCCATCAAATAGGACCTAAGAAACGATAGACACCGCTCCGCCATGACCGTTCCTCATTGTTTTGCATTTTACGGCCAAAAAACTAGAATTTCGCACGATGCACATATTTTCGTGTGCTATAACCCACGCCTTTTGATTGGGCCCGGGCCCCCCGACCCCGATCGCCTAACAATTTTTCGGGCCATGAAATACGACCTAAGGAACAATAGTTACCGCCCCGCCTTGACCGTTCCTAGTTTTTTTGTATTTTACAGTCAAAAAACTAGAATTTCGCGCGATTCCCATATTTGCGTGTGCTATATAGCCCACGCCTTCCGAGTGGTCCCGTGCCTCCCTGACCCGGATCGCCTAAAAATTTTTCGGGCCATAGAATACTACCTAAGGAACCATTGTCACCGCCCCACCATGACCGTTCCTCGTTCTTTTGCGTTTTACGGACAAAAAACAAGAATTTCGTCCGATTCCCATATTTTCGTGAGCTATAGCCCACGATTTCCGAGTGGGCCCGGACTCCCAAAACCGGATCGCCTAAAAAATTTTCGAGCCATCAAATATGACCTAAGGAACCATAGTCACCGCCTCGCCAAGATTGTTCCTCGTTTTTTGCGTTTTAAGGCCAAAAAACTAGAAATCCGCCCGATTCCTCAGGTTGTATTTGATGTCCCGAATAAATTTTAGGCAATCCGAGTTCGGGGGCCCGGACCCACGGCGGAGGCGTGGGCTATAGCACATGAAAATATGGGAATCGGGCGGAATTCGAGTTTTATGGCCACAAAATGCCAAATAATGAATTACGGTCATGTCGGGGTGGTGACTTTGGTTCCTTAGGTTGTATTTGATGTCCCAGATAAATTTTAGGCGATCCGGGTCCGGAGGCCCGGGTCCACGACGGAAGTCTGGGCTATAGCACACGCAAATATGGGAATCGGGCAGAATTCTATTTTTATGGTCGTAAAAAGCAAAACAACGAGGAACGGTCATGGCGAGGGGGTGACTCTGATTCCTTAAATTATATTTGATGTCCCAGAAAAATTTTAGGCTATCCGGGTCAAGGGGCCTAGGCCCACGGCGGAGGCGTGGGCTATAGCACACGAAAATATGGGAATCGGACGGAATTCTAGTTTTATTGCCGCACAACGCCAAAAAATGAGGAACGGTCATAGTGGAGTGGTGACTGTGGTTCCTTAGGTTGTATTCTACGTCCCAGAAAATTTTTAGGCGATCTGGATCTATGGGCCCGAGCCCACGGCGGAAGGTGTTTGCTATAACACACGAAAATAAGGGAATCAGGCGGAATTCTAGTTTTAAGGCCGTAAAATGCCAAACAATGAGTAACAGTCATGGCGGATCGGTGACTTTGGTTCCTTAGATTGTATTCAAGATCCAGGAAAATGTTAAGGCTATCGAGTCCGGGGGCCCGCGCCCACGACGGTGGTGTGGGCTATAGCACACGAAAATATGGGAATCGAGCGGAATTCTAGTTTTATGGCCGTAAAATGCCAAAATCGAGGAAGGGTCATGTCGGGGCAGTGAATGTTGTTATTTAGGTAGTATTTGATGTCCCGAAAAATTTTTAGGCGATCCAGGTCCGGAGGCCCGGGCCCACAGCGGAGGCGTGGGCTATAGCACACGAAAATATGGGAATCGGGCGAATTCTAGTTTTATGGCCGTAAAACGCCAACAAATGAGGAACGGTCATGGCAGGGCGGTGACTTAGGTTCCTCAGGTTGTATTTGATGTCCCAAATAAATTTTAGGTGATCTGGGTTCGGGAGCCCGGACCCACGACGGAGGCATGGGCTATAGCACAAGAAAATATGGGAATCGGGCGGAATTCGAGTTTTATGGTCACAAAACGCCAAAAAATGAATTACGGTCATGTCGGGGTGGTGACTTTGGTTCCTTAGGTTGTATTTGATGTCCCGGATAAATTTTAAGCGATCCGGGTCTGGAGGCCCGGGTCCACGACGGAAGTCTGGGCTACACGCAAATATGGGAATCGGGCGAAATTCTATTTTTATGGTCGTAAAAAGCAAAACAACGAGGAACGGTCATGGCGAGGCGGTGACTGTGGTTCCTTAGGTTATATTTGATGTCCCAGAAAATTTTTAGGCTATCCGGGTCCAGGGGCCTAGGCCCACGGCGGAGGCGTGGGCTATAGCACACGAAAATATAGGAATCGGACGGAATTCTAGTTTTATTGCCGCACAACGCCAAAAAATGAGGAACGGTCATGGTGGAGTGGTGACTGTGGTTCCTTAGGTTGTATTCTACGTCCCAGAAAATTTTTAGGCGATCTGGGTCTAGGGGCCCGAGCCCACGGCGGAAGGTGTTTGCTATAACACACGAAAATAAGAGAATCAGGCGGAATTCTAGTTTTAAGGCCGTAAAATGCCAAACAATGAGTAACAGTCATGGCGGGTCGGTGACTTTGATTCCTTAGATTATATTCAACATCCCGGAAATGGTTAAGGCTATCGAGTCCGTGGGCCCGCGCCCACGGCGGAGGTGTGGGCTATAGCACACGAAAATATGGGAATCGAGCGGAATTCTAGTTTTATGGCCGTAAAATGCCAAAAACGAGGAACGGTCATGTCGGGGCGGTGAATGTTATTTAGGTAGTATTTGATGTCCCGAAAAATTTTGAGGCGATCCGGATCCGGAGGCCCGGGCCCATGGCGGAAGCGTGGGCTAGCACATGAAAATATGAGAATCGGGCGAATTCTAGTTTTATGGCCGTAAAACGCCAACAAATGAGGAACGGTCATGGCAGGGTGGTGACTTTAGTTCCTCAGGTTGTATTTGATGTCCCGAATAAATTTTAGGTGATCCGGGTTCGGGCGCCCGGACCCACGGCGGAGGCATGGGCTATAGCACAAGAAAATATGGGAATCGGGCGGAATTCGAGTTTTATGGCCACAAAACGCCAAAAAATGAAGTACGGTCATGTCGGGGTTGTGACTTTGGTTCCTTAGGTTGTATTTGATGTCCCGGATAAATTTTAGGCGATCCGGGTCTGGAGGCCCGGGTCCACGATGGAAGTGTGGGCTATAGCACACGCAAATATGGGAATCGGGCGGAATGCTAGTTTTATGGTCGTAAAACAAAAATAATGTGGAACGGTCATGGCGAGGTGATGACTGTAGTTCCTTAGGTTATATTTTATGTCCCGAAAAATTTTTAGGCTATCCGGGTCCAGGGTCCTAGGCCCACAGCGGAGGCGTGGGCTATAGCACACGAAAATATGGGAATCGGACGGAATTCTAGTTTTATGGCCGCAAAACGCCAAAAAATGAGGAACGGTCATGGTGGAGTGGTGACTGTGGTTCCTTAGGTTGTATTCTACGTCCCAGAAAATTTTTAGGCGATCCGGGTCTAGGGGCCGGAGCCCACGGCGGAAGGTGTTTGTTATAACACACGAAATTAAGGGAATCAGGTGCAATTCTAGTTTTATGGCCGTAAAATGCCAAATAATGAGTAACGGTCATGGAGGGGAGGTGACTTTGGTTCCTTAGATTGTATTTGATGCCCCGAAAAAATTTTAGGCGATCCGGGTCCGGGGTCGTCCCGGGACCACGGCGGAGGCGTGGGCTATAACACACGAAAATATGGGAATCAGGCGAAATTCTAGTTTTATGGCCACAAAATGCAAAATAATGAAAACAGTCATGTCGGAGTAGTGACTTTGGTTCCTTAGGTTGTATTTGATAACCCGGATTAATTTTAGGCTATCCGGGTCGGGAGGCCCGGGTCCACGACGGAAGTGTGGGCTATAGCACACGAAAATATGGGAATCGGACGGAATTCTAGTTTTATGGCCGCACAACGCCAAAAAACGAGGAACGGTCATGGTAGAGTGGTAACTGTGGTTCCTTAGGTTGTATTCTATGTCCCAGAAAATTTTTAGGCGATCCGAGTCTAGGGCCCGAGCCCACGGAGGAAGGTGTCTGCTATAACACACGAAAATAAGGGAATCAGGCGGAATTCTAGTTTTATGGCCGTAAAATGCAAAACAATAAGTAACGGTCATGGCGGGGTGGTGACTTTGGTTCCTTAGATTGTATTTGATGTCCCGAAAAAATTTTAGGCGATCCGGGTCAGGGGGCCCGGGCCCACGGCGGAGGCGTGGGCTTATACACACGAAAATATGAAAATCAGGCGGAATTCTAGTTTTATGGCCACAAAACGCCAAAAAATGAAGTACGGTCATGTTAGAGTGGTGACTTTGGTTCCTTAGGTTGTATTTGATATCCTGGATAAATTTTAGGCGATCCGGGTCCGGGGGCCCGGGTCCACGGCGTAAGTGTGGGCTATAGCACACGCAAATATGAGAATCGGGCAGAATTCTAGTTTTATTGTCATAAAACGCCAAAAAAAGCGACGCAGTGACTGTGGTTCCTTAGGTTGTATTCTACATCCCGAAAATTTTTTAGGCTATTCGGGTACAGGGGCCAGGGCCCACGGCGGAGGCGTGGGCTATAGCACACGAAAATATGGGAATCGGGTGAAATTCTAGTTATATGGCCGTAAAATGCCAAACAATGAGGAGCGGTCATGGCGGGGTGGTGACTTTGGTTCCTTAGGTTGTATTCAACATCCCGGAAAAGGTTTAGGCTATCCGAGTCCGGGGGCCCGCGCCCACGCCGGAGGCGTGGACTATAGCACACGAAAATATGGGAATCGAGCGGAATTCTAGTTTTATGGCCGTAAAATGCCAAAAACGAGGAACGGTCATGTCGGGGAGGTGAATGTGGTTCCTTAGGGAGTATTTGATGTCCCGAAAAAGTTTTTGGCTATCCGGGTCCGGAAGCCCGGGCCCACGGCGGAGGCATGGGCTATAGCACACGAAAATAAGGGAATCGGGCGAAATTCTAGTTTTATGGCCGTAAAACGCCAACAAATGAGGTACGGTCATGCCGGGGTGGTGACTTTGGTTCCTTAGCATGTATTTGATGTCCCGGATAAATTTTAGGCGATCCGGGTCTGGAGGCCCTGGTCCACGACGGAAGTGTGGGCTATAGCACATGCAAATATGGAAATCGGGCGGAATTCTAATTTTATGGTCGTAAAACGCAAAACAACGAGGAACGATCATGGCTGTCAACTAGTTACATGATCTTGTAATTCTACATTTTATCACTTATTCCAGGTACTACACAAAATCAAAGATTTGAAGTGGGAATCTATTCCTCCAAAGTAAGGATTATTTACTTATTTTATCCAAATCGATTAATCCAGTTATACAAAGCTTACTTGACAGTTTTCAAGTACATTAACATGTATGCAAAAATAACTATACACCAATGCAAATCAAATGTACAACATTGAATAACAAAAGCTGAAACATACCTGCTAAGAAGAAGAAAAGTACTTGACGAAAAAGCCAAGTCCAATATAACAGCAAGACACAAACCCAACATTAAAAATGCAACTCCTTAGCGTATACCAAGTATGACCCTGAACCCAAAAACGAAAAATCAACTACAACAGATGAATTTAAAGTTTAAAAACATCATATTTGCGGAGAAGGGGGGAAACTATACGGACGTTGATTCCAGGAGCCAAAGCTCCAACCTGTACTGCTTTTGCTGATGATTCTTCTTCTCTTTTACTCGATTCTTTCAACTCCATATTTTGTGTGTGTCTGTGATTTGTGAGTGCTGGGTTTTTGATTGGGATTAATTAACCTCCAGAAGCAGTAAGAGAGCAATGAGGAAGATTTTGGGATTTGTAATGGGAATACCCGGTAAATTGAATCGGCCCAATCAGGTTATTGAATTGATTGTTTGATCCTATTTCTGTTACATCATATCGAATAATTATAAGTAGTAATTTAAAAAAAAAAAATTAAAACAATCCCAATTCCCAAATCAGACCTAATAAATACTACTCCCTAAATGTATGAGATATAATGTTATATTCAAAAGTATGTAAAATAAAATATATCATTTTAACTAATAATATTGATTTTATAAACATTCCAATTTAAGAAGTAAAGTACATTTAATTATTCAATTTTAAATTTTGATGTGATATTTTATCCATTGATTAAATTTTTATATTAGGTATTTAATACACAAAAACAAACATTTTAAATTCAATTTCAAAATACAAACAATAAAATAGGGCAGAAGAGTACAATGGTCAAGATTAACTACAGTTTGAAACTATGCAATCAAAGTTTGTGACTGTTTCTGTAGTGATACAGCCACTCAAATAACTCATTCCAGGTAAATGGTGTGTATCCCTCAACAAAATCAAATCTGAGCGCAGTTCATGTAAACACTTATTGCTTGATTTGGCCAATCTAATCAAATCTGAGCGCAGT